>NC_079913.1:13550409-13579683 GCF_024868665.1 Triplophysa rosa
TGACTGATGGTAGAAGGAGATGGGAAGTGGGACCTGAAGCGAGATGAGGCTGACAAGAATGACAGTCTTGAAGCTACCACTTTAAGAGTGACGCGATTAGCATGTATTACACAAATCTCTTACTAATCATTTAGTTTTATGTATTAATCTTTAATATGTATTTATTTATTGTTGCAGCTCTTCTAAACCCTTTTTGCTTGTGGCAAAGTGTGGGTGCCCAGGCAGCTTTGCAGGGGACAGGTATCTCCTGCGTTGCTGGGTTCTCCTGAGGTTTGTTTCTCGATTGAGTTTTTGAGGTTCCTCGCCACGTTTGCATAACTTTTTGTATCTGCCTGACACGGGGCTGCTTAAAGAATTTTACAAGTTTATTAGTTAATATTGGCATATAGAAATTTATAGTCTGTTTATTGACTGTGCTCTCTCTCCTTTTCCATGTGTCTCTCATGAGCGTGGTGGTGCTGTGTGTGTGTGTGCGTACTGGTCTGCTGAGTACTGTGTGTGTTGTGTTGGTGTTGTGCAGTGCGCATCTCCGTGGTGGTGTGTGTTCTCTATGTCTATGTGTGTTAGTACGTGTGCATATTGTGTGTGTGGAGTGTTTTGTATGTGGGTATGTCTGTCTTCTGTGTTTTCAACCTTTTCTTGTTTTTGCAGGTACAACTTTAATTATTTTGCTTATAGTCAATATGTCTCATGTACAGCTGCTTTGTAACAATGAAAATTGTAAAAGCGCTATATAAATAAAGTTGAGTTGAGTTGAGTTGAGTATATGGAGAAATCGAAAGTGATAGAACCATGGGCTTTTCCTGACGACTCTGCGTAATGCTATTGCAGTTTTTTAACACAGCAAGACCAACCTAACATAGTTATATTTCCTAATCAAACAAGAAAAACAAAACATTGCATTGAACGCACTAGCAGCCATCCTCCCATGATGGCGCATCATTCAATGCGGCGTGACGTCGACTAACAAGGTCTAGTGACCCCTGGAGTTTATACATAGCATGACCATTTCTCTCTCTTGTTTTTTATTCTCACAGGAACCAGACGGTTCTGCACCAGTTCTGCTGTCCTGCTCCGGATGCCCCTGAGTCTGACTCTCAGGCCTGTGTCCCTAGGTAGGAGAGAGTGCTTGGTGCATTCTAACCAAATACTCCATTGCCACAGTAAAAAACTGCTCTTCTGGTTACTGATGGTGCTAGGCAACACAACTGCCCTATAGTTACACCTGTCTTGTAGTGGTTATGAGTCTTTTCATGCTTTATCTCCATCCCACTGGGATATCACCTAGACTAGGGATGTGCCCAAATACCAAGATTTTATTCGGAAGTCACGAATAATGGCTTCAAAATGAATAATAGGAAAAATATTCAATGTGTGTCTCTTTAAGATGTTCATAGTTTATTCAGAACGCAGCGCTTCACTGACACGCATGAGATGACAGAGGCGCGCAACCAAATTCAGATACCAAAAGAGCAAAGAACAAGATGGAAAATATAAAAGTGCAAGAGAGAGAAGACAGCTAGTCACACGTTTTTTTAAAGGTGATTTATGATATATTTTTTGTGTTTTGTTTCTTAAGCTGACAGAATAACTGAGATGTTTATCTAAAATAATATTCCGAAGAATGTGTTTTTCCGTGCTGTTGAGCATAAATGACCTTTTAAAGTATGGAAAAGCACCAACTGAAGCTTGACTGAAGCTGCTGTGTAAACGTAATAATAATAATAATACATAAATTAAATCCTTAATTACTGTTAATTTAATAATATGTTTCAATTAAATTACTTCTGTATTGTCTTTTCTTCAAAATCCAGGAATTGTGATGTATATTAAAAAACACATTTGGTTTAAATTCCGGTATAGCCCACTTTGCAAGATGTAAACACTGGTCCAGAAGCACTTTCAGTTTCAGTTTTTATTTATTTATTTATTATAATTTTTTAAATCTTACATATGTATAATTAAATCTTAAAGATATTTGTTTAACATTTTAAATTAGTTAATATTCTGTTTGTTGAATTTTGTTTAAACGTCAGTGTAGTGAAGCACTTCTGGTTTTCGTTTTTATTTATTTATTATTTTTTATAGATATTTTTTCAAACTTTTGTGTACTGTAGTGTTAAAGTAACACTTTGTAGATTTTCGACCATAAAATAATGTCTCTAAAACTATTTCAGTGGTAGAACAACTCTTAACTGGACGAATTCTACTCCAGCTGCTATCCGAGCAGCCTTAAAGCGGCTACAACCACACTCTGTAAGTTCTGTGTTCGGGTCAGAACACACAGCCCTGCCCATCCCCTGCCTGTCACGAACTGGCAGAAAGAACCCAATAGCAGGCAGGCGTGAAGGGGTTAACAAGGGTATTTATTATATAACAAAAACAGAACAAAAACACCCACAATGGGGGAAAACAGAACTAAGAAATATAAAACAAAAGACTTCCCACGAGGGGGCAAAATGAAAACAAGAACAGCCAAAAAACTAACTAAAACAATGACCAAACGTCTTACCAAAAATAACATGAAAGGGAACACAGGCAGGGCAAGAACCAGGAACACAAAGACTTCAACAAGAACGAACACGGGCACAAGGTACAAGAACATGCATCTACACATGAACCGCACATAAACATACGTACACGCAATCCACCAACACAAGACAAAGAAACAAGAGGGTATATAAAGGAAAGACAAACGAGGGATAATTAACACAGGGCAGGTGTGGGTAATTAAACACTCAGGGAAAGATAACGAGGAAACGAGATGGCGGGAACAGAGACGAGACACTGGAGAGAACGTATATTATTGTCAAATATTGTCAACATATTGACAATAATATGTTTCTCTCCACACATAACCAAAGGCTTTGTCATGACTCTGCTACAGGACCAAGAAGAACATGACTAAATGAAGCAGAGCCATGACACTGCCTGCGTAAGAGTGCGTAATGGTTTCCAAACGACATTTCTACATTCGCTGGTTCCATCAATTCAGTAAACAAATTCATGTGTATTGCACTGCCCACAGGGAAGCTTATACAGCGACATTATTTACGACACTGGTAACAGACTGCGCTTATCAAGCACATGGAGGAGCCGTCAGCAAAAGTTCTATAGTGTGGCTTTAAAGAACTAAAACAGGAAGTTCTTCTGGACCAGCGCTTAACCATAAATAACAACAACGTTTGGTTTAAGCCCCGCCCACTTTAACTGGTTTAATCTAAATTCAGAAACAAATACAAATCATTTTGAAATTGATATAGATACAAATACAGATATTGGCTGCGCTGCACACCTCTAACCTTGACAGAGTGAGAACTCGTAATATTTCCTTTAAATCCAACTTTATATATTAAACTTTACTGCCATGTTTGAGAGTTACTGTAGGTAATTCAGTCATGATAAGCCAGAGGCTACAAGTAATTTTCCATTCTGTTAGCGTAGTCGTGTTTACACAAGTTTTTAGATAAGGATCTTGCTACTTGATGATCGCTCATTTCAATCAAATAGAGATCTGGACCCATATCTTACTATTACTTTAGTCATTTAAAGGGAATTTAAATGAGACACAACATCAAAACCTCCACCTCCAGTGCCGCTATGCTGATACTATAACATGAACAATAATTATGCATTAAAATGTAATTATCTACGAGTATTCCAACAGGATAAACCATTACCTTGAGAGTCAGATAAAGCAAATAAACATTATTTTCACGCATTTATTGAAAAGAGACCCCAGCATGTTATTTGAAACCATTATAACTCTTTAGTTTCTGCAGTTTAGAAGCTTTACAAATTGCCTTGAATTGGTGGGAAAGCTACAATAGTAATTAATAAAAGCACTTTACAGAGGGCTGTATCGAAATGGATGGTTCAAAGAAAAGATGAGCACAGCAAGAAATGCAAGCCGGTATTGGTGACGGTATACTCTTCCATTGTTAGCGTGGAATGCCGCAGTCTCCCACCGAGAAGCCTCTAAATCACAGTATAAGCTCCACAGAGTGCAGAAGTCATTGAATTAGACCCAGAAGGAATGCTAGAATCAAGCAAACTAGAACGATGTAATCGTTTCACTCCCATAGGTTTGCCTTGTGTACTACAGTGGAGGAAATAACAAGACATGGGTCCTCCAACCCATACAATCCTTAACAATGTAGGTTATTTGTCCTTTAAATACGACCCATAGGAGTGCCTACTAATTTAGCGTCTCTATCGGCAATTGGCTATCAATGCGTCATGTGTATGTGAAACTTTTAAACAATGCAAAGAAAAACGTTTCCGATTTTCATTGTGGAAACGCAATCTTAATGATGCAGATAAATGTTAGAGCAGCATTGTCTTGTGAATGTGAATTAGTCTGAAATAAATTTAGAAAAATATTGTAAACATCACCACAGAATGAGAATCTAATTGTAACACATCTGAATATTAACAGAAAAGCAAACCACTTCAGACAGGACAGTAACTGCAGTCCATGGGTTGTTGGTGGCAGTTTGTTTGCTTTGAGAGAATCTTAGTTTTCATTTTCTGTTGTCTGTCACCTCTGACTGTTTGTCAATGAGTCAATGTTCATGTTTCTTGCCCCATCATGCTGCTGCATTCACCAGCACCTATTCATTCATGTCATGTTCTGCTTACTCATAATTTACCATTTACCATGTGTTATAACTGCTGTTACTACAATGTAATAACAGCATTACTGTGTAATAGCAAGTAAAACTACAATAGAATAAACAATTCTGAAAAGTAAAGAAAGAAAGAAAGAAAGAAAGAAAGAAAGAAAGAAAGAAAGAAAGAAAGAAAGAAAGAAAGAAAGAAAGAAAGAAAGAATTTTCATTGGTGAGAAAGTGTTCAACAAAAAGTTATGCTATCTTTTCACTCCTTATGACAGAATGTCTTATAGTACCACATATTGTATAGTACTCTGTTCCTTATAAAAACGTATTGGTAGTCATTTGTCCTACTGTATAGGAGCAACTATTCATTCATTATTCATGATTTATTAAAAACTAGCAGGTGAATATTGTCCTATCTGGAGGTCACATAGGCAGCTTTCAGAGAATAAAGAATTTGCGATAAAAGCTGAAGTCTGTACATCTTACACCATTAAAACATCTCAGATTTTCTGGTAAAGTCATCTTTTAACTCATTAACGTCATGTTTCACCATTCATAGCAGCTTTGTGGGGATACCAGCTAGGGTGTTATTGTTGCATGCTAATGACACTGTAGAATAGTGGCTTGTGTTTGTGTGTCTGCTTTACTTAAACATTGTAACTTTTGTCACACTCAAAGAAAAATTATGGTAAAATGCCTTTTTAGCAAAACGGGTAGGGGCATAGCTTCTGACACTCATTTGGGGTGTAGGTGAAAACGTCACATTATGCAAATTTATATTTAGCTTTTTCTGGAGGATTGGGCTATATAATATAATAGCGATGATTTTTGTCATAACTCGTCCAAAAAATATATCATTAGCGTGTATAATTAGCTTTGTACGTTTTATTGAACAAAATGCGATATTTTCTAAGAAAATAAATGCAAAAACACTTCAGAAATCTGGCAAGATGTAATCTGATTGGCTGGCTTTATGCAATGTCTAGGAATAAGGTTACACAGGTTTATCAGTACATGGGAAAACAAATCAAAGTAAAAGGTTTATTTATAGTGTTTGAATATGAAGATTCCAGTAAGTAGTAATCTTGGCATAAGATAGAATCTCACTAATGAGGAATTTGTATTGAATTTGTTTGGATTGTATGAGTGAATGGCATAAATAAACATAAAAAACAAGAAACATTGTTTATGAGATGTTACCCATAATGTTCTTTCCACAGCAGCAGTAGCGATGGTTTCTACAGCCTTCTTCCTTGGTCTGCAGGAAGAGATATTATTAGTGTAATATCTGTCAGATCCAGGAACAAGGGGATCTCAGATAGAAAACTCGCTCTAAGAAAAACACATCATGACAAGCAGCAGCTGCGGCCCTCCTTTAAAAACACATTCCAGTTGATATGACTGGACTGGACCAGAATCCAAGATCTATCTTATTGTTTCTAAGATAACAAATCACTTTTGATTATGGCACGTTAACATTTCACAAAATACACAATGCCTGTAAATTATGCAGATTAGTTTTTTATTTACATTTGACTATGCACTGGGAAACTATCAACGTATGGAGGGAAAACATGAACCATTACTTGTGCTAGAATTATACACTATGTATGAATACAGGTCTTCCTGGGTAAAAATCACTTGCCCTCGACTTGACGTGCTTTTATTTACACTTACATTTGGCAGACGCTTTTATCGAAATCGACTTACATTTCATTATCATATACATTTGTTTCTAAGTATATGCAATCCCCTGGGATCAAACCCACGACCTTGGCATTGTTAGCGCCATGCTCTTACCACTGAGCTACAGGAAAGCCATTTGAGGTTTCATGTCAATTATCAATTATCAATTTACACTAACATCATTGCATTTGAAGAACAAGTGAAAAACGTTAGACTTACACTCTGTCATTTTAACAACAGGTTAGTGACAACACATGATGTCACAGACATTTAAAACAACACGTGTTCTGTATGCCAAATTTCACTGTACCTGTAAACTACACTTTTATTACCCTAATGACATTACGTTATGGATATCTTTCTCTTTGGAAGGATGCCTCGGTTTTTTTATGATAAATTTAATTAGATTTAAGTGATTTACATCTTGCACAGACAGATTATAATCCAACACATTTGTACCTGCTGCCTATCACTGTTGCTTCATTTAATGTGCTGGGCTGTCAAGTGTTAAATAATAAAATTAACAGTCATTAATTAAGTCATTAATTAGTATTACCAAACTGGGTGCTAACAAGCATTAAGAAAACAAGAAGAGACACAGGAAGGTATTTCAACTGCTTTTGAGAAAATCTGATTATTTGGCTTGATAAGGTTCTGCATTGCCAAAAAATATACCGTAAAATAATCTACAAACAGTAACAAATTAATTGAAAAATATGTTTAACATTTATTAACAGAGCAGGACGTTGGACATTTTAAATGTAAAATGTAATATAAAATTAAAAATATATAAAACATATATGAGGGATTTTAAAACTATTCAGCAAAAATGGCAATGCAATAAAAAAATTATATCTGCAATAACAAAATGTTATAGCAAAATATATAAATACCCAAAATTGGCAAGTTGTTTGTCCAATGCAATACATGGTAAAAATTGCTTGAGTGAAATAAACAAATCTGGTGTTGCGACTTGATGTCCAACATAAAATCTTGGTTCAGAAGTAAAACCAGAACAACTAAACAGATGACCTCAAATCTAACAGATGTCTTCTAACATTTTTAATGAGGGCAACTAAAATAATGCAGTTTGTCTTTTATAATGATATGGTGATGTATCAGACTACAGCAAAGCAATTACACAGGGTTAATGGTCTCCGTTCAGGTGTTGTGAAACATCCCTCTACACACAGAGGTTAATGAGCATGCGAATGCACTAGTAATTAGAACCTTTTTTCTTTTAATGACTGTTTCCTAAATTTCTTTCATTTAAATGTTCTGTCTCTCTGTGTGACCTTTCTCTCAATTTGATTTTGCATGTTAACCCTGTCCTGTGACCTCACTGGCTTATCATGCTGTTGTCATGGGAACAGAGGCTAGTGCAGGAAGATGTGCAGACATGCCCATTTATGCAGGCAGTCTCTTAAAAATAGGATTCAAAATCAGGTGTGTGTAGAAAGTGAGAAAAAGGCTTCCTGAGTCATGCTTTGAAATGTGAAATATCTGCCCATTTTTCTTGGTACAAGAAACATTTTCGCATTTGGCAGACGCTTTTATCCAAAGTGACTTAAATTGCATTATCCTATACATTTTTGTCTCTAAATATGTGCAATCCCCTGGGATCGAACCCACAACCTTGGTGTTCTTAGCGCCATGTACTAACCAATGAGCTACAAGAAAGCTCTTCATAAATAATTTGTCTTGCCATCTTGTTCTCATTTTCCAACTATATTTGCACCAAGATTTGTAATCATATGCTGAAACGGTACAAGCATACAAAATTATTAGTGCAATGAATGAGATGCAGAGAATGTGGAAAAATAGAAGAGAATCACAAAAATTGCTGCATCTGCTTAGAATGTTAAAAGGAATAAAACACTCGGGAAACGCTACATTTATGCAACATATATAATTTCAGAGCTCTGAATAAATCTTTCAGAGAGTCTAAAGATCTGGAAAAGGATTGAAAAGTGAATGACTGTTCAACAGCGAGAGGGCAGGCGCTCACCTGCAGTGCAACACAGTGTTTGAAAACTCTTCAACTGCTTTTCTGATGCAGATGGTGTAGATGCAGAAAACATTGTGTTTGTAAGTGTTTGTTGCAGCTGATGATGTTCTTGGAAGTATTTCCACGTTCAAGATTGTTGTCAAAGAGTCCACCCAGTTCTCTATCGTCAAGGGCAGTGCCAGGACATTTTTTCTTGGGTGCTAAGGGGGGGCTTAACAGTTTAGAGCAGGGGTGTCCAATGTCGGTCCTGGAGGGCCACTGTCCTGCAGAGTTTAGCTCCAACTTGGCTCAACACACCTGTTTGGAAGTTTCTAGTCTGCTTTGTGAGACCTTGATTAGCTGTTCAGGTGAGTTTGATTAGGGTTGAAGCTAAACTTTGCAGGACACCGGCCCTCCAGGACTGACTTTGGACACCCCTGGTTTAGAGGGTGGGATAGTAAAATTATTAAATTAATAAATGCCTTAGCTAGACAACATGCAATTTTGCCGTTTAAATACAGAACATCTTAAAAATATTGTTGTAGTGCATTAGCCAACACTTCTCCCATGGGTGCACTTAGTAATTGTTTATTAATTAAGACCATTTTAGAACAACCTTACATTATACAGTATGCTGTGCTTTTTTGTTGAAAACATTATGCAATGTGTAAAGAAACAAATGTATGAACTAAACAAAAAAAAAACAGAATAAGTAAATGAAGCAAAATACAGCAATGAACATACAGAAAGTACTGTAGCGTACGGTCGGCGTATCGTTTTGTTATTACTTCAAAAGTTTCTGTTAAGAAAAAATTGTATATCCACAAGCACAAGGTTCGAGTCTTTTCACTAAGGGTCCTTCGCTATAGCCTAATCATTCCTTTTGTAACCAAAAGCAAACTAATCAATGCTACACTCTGCTGTTCTTTGTATTGAAATAGAATTCGCAGTAAAACGCGCTTAATTCAGCAAAGACCACGACGTGTTCCCATAAAGTGCAGATTAATCAAAACGTTGAATATATTCACAATTGGCCCCGAACTCCATATACTCTGTTGTAGTTTTACAGTTATGTAACTATTGCGTAAACTCAGATAGCACCCGCGCTCCACGTACAAAAACAACACAACATCTGATTTGCCACGACGGGCATAACAAATCCGGTTTACCTGCTCTTGAGCTGCTCTCTGCGGTAAAATGGAGAGCTTATCTTCCAGGTCAATGCGATTTGTTTTAAGTAATGTTTTATTGAGTTCGCTGCTATCCAAATGTCACATTTTCTTACACTAAAGTACTGGAAAAGTTCGACTGGGTAGCCAACCACAAACTTGAGTCTTGATAACAGATGCCAATCAAACATTATCCAAAAATACATTCATTTATTTTTTATTGATGTCTGATGTTATCAGCTTGTTTGTAATTATTTTAAAATCAATAAAGTAATAATATTTTGAGAAATAAAAAAATTATATAAAATATCAGTGGGACTATTCATCATTGGTGGGAGGGACAATATGGCCGTCAGGTCTGTTTAGTTATGTTGCCAGTCATTCAACCCAACCTTACCCTACAACTTCATTATTAAACACCCGTTCAATCTTTATTCATTTTATTAAGAATAATTGGCTTTATGATCTGATATGTGATGGGGAAAAGTATAGTTGGCAGGTGGCAGATTTGAACCTGCGACGATGTGAAGTAGCCAACATAGGCTTACTCTCTACGCCACTGGAGAAGCTAGTTGGCCAGTGCCATTCAGAAACTGGTGGGCAGAGTAAGTGTATACAGCCTCTGCTTACAAGACGCGCTATTTGCAATAAGTGTACATAGACACTCCGTAAAAGATATTAGGAAATCATTGGGGGTGCTTTGCCGGGGCTAAGCAGTTTTCTGACGGGGCTATAGCCCAAGCAAGCCCCCCCCCCTAGCGCCGCCACTATCTACCGTATTCTGTTATCTAAATGGCTTGGGTCCCTTCTTTAGTTTAAATTTAAAGAATTTCTTGCAGAAATCTGATCTCTAAACAACAAATATATTAATTTCCATAGCACAAACAGAAGTTACTGTTGTTTAATACTTATTAGTGTACATGATTTGTTACAATCCCAAAAGTAATAGTAAACTGAACTTGGCCTTTATAGAAGTTTTCAGTGAAATAAAGTTTGTATGTTGTGTTTCAAGAAAAGTTGTAGCACTTAATAAAATGGTCCTTCAAATGGCCTTCTCCCTTGAGGATTGAGCTATTTTTACCAAAATTACAGCAGAATTTTAATGTCACCTAACAACATTCCAGATTGTTGTAAAACGAGTGGAAAGAGGAGCAAGATAGAGAAATATCCTAATAGTTCTCTATCTCTTTCCTAAATTGGGTCTCTTGGGAGATCTCATGAGAAGATAATGAGCAGGAGACTTTTAAAGAGGCAAAGTATCCTTACAATCTCCCCAAACTCCCAACCGGTTTACACTGTACTCCTGTCATATTCTGTTGCTTCTTTATTTCTAATGGCTCAACATAAGATTGCTCATGGCTAAAGGAGCAGTATGAAAGTCGATAAACCATCCTACTGCTGTGCTTTTGGTTAATGGGCAACAGTGGACATTGGCTTTCAACCCTCTCTGGTAAAACGTCTAACTTAGCTTGGACAAATACTGACATGATAAACGAATCAATTTGATCATTGATTTGTGGTACAAAATGTAATAATATCAAACTTTTACCAAGTGCCATTAAGACTACTAACTGAATTCGATACAGAAGTGCTATGTAATTAATTGGGGATTGCTTTTCAGCTCTCGTGTGGATATGAGAGCATGCCTTGATGAAGAGCGATAGCCGATTGAATGATCAATGCGGTTCTGTGTTAAAATTAGGGCTGTCAACGTTAACGCGTTAACGCATGCGATTAATTTTTTCAAATTAACGCGTGAGAAAATATTTATCACAATTAACGCAGCATCCGTTTGTTTTGACATCCTTTGTCTAGCGTTACATTATGTAATCACGCTCTTATTCGTGTACAGGCTTTTAAACCACTTAAGCGCGATTTGAAACAGTTGCTTTGACGCGTTCAATGGAGATAGACCGCTTCTAAACTGTGGGACGCGGCAAAACGCAACGCGAGGTCCAGTCTGGTGTAAACAGTCACCTGCTAAGGGCTGCGTCGGTGAATCTCTGTCAGACAGCGCATCCGTGTTAAGTTCTCTTTCGTGCTTGAATGGATAAAACCACACAAGATTATGTCAAAAAGCCCGTTTTGTCTAGCATTTTCTTAAGCACAGACTTCAAAGTGTAAAATAAAATCTTAAATGAATGCAAAGAGTTGTGAAAATGGGAGTGCGGTGACGGTCAGATCTGCGAACTGAGACAGCTCTTAAAGGGGCCACGTTCTTAAACGTGCTGCTCTGACTCCTGTCACTAATGTTAATCAAAGAACAAAATAAAAGAAGAAATCAATGTGATTTTGTAGCTTTAATGAGAATTCTTCTGCATTTAATTTATAATTTAGCATTAATAAAGACTGTAAAGTGTCCTTCAATTCCTGTATGTTTCCTACATGAGCTCTCAATTGTACTGTTGAATGGCTATAATTCATGTTAAAATAATCAATTTAATAGAGACATCAGTTACAGTACTAATATCAAAATGCTAGCTTTCATAAAATTATGCTGTTAAAGAAATATGTTGTTTCTACATCAATTTGAAGATTAAATGTAAAATTATTAAAATGTAAAAGTATATTTTAAAATATAATAGTTATGTGCGATTAATCGTGATTAATCACAGAAAAAATGTGTGATTAATCTGATTAATTTTTTTAATCGATTGACAGCACTAGTTAAAATGCTATTAATGTTAATGCAGGGCTTGACCTTAACGCTTGTCCGGGACAAGATAATGTTTTGTATGGGCAAGTGAGAGAGGATTTTACTTGCCCGACCGGACAAGTAACTTGAACCCCCCCTGTACAGTGCGACATAGAGGCCTATGTAGAATAATAAGAACAAGTTCATTAGACAGAGCTGTGTGTTTGTGTGAAGTGCGTTTGTCGTTGTGCTTGTTTGTGTGTGACATTAATCAATGGCGCATCGTACTGAGTCCATATAACTAGATGCGGACTTGCGGACGCGGAATCCTGTTATTTAAATATGTCATCTGGCTGTTCTGCGTGTCTGAGGTGCACAGATTAACATTTCTACAAGTGATGGTCGAGGATTTGTCTGCGTCTGCACTGTATGAGGATATAAAGACATGAACTTCATCTCCAGAGTTTAGCTGAGAGTTTATTTTACGTGCATTTTACTGTTTGAGTGAAGCTATCGTCAAACACACTAAAATGTTAAAAGCATCTTCCCGACAACCCGTCAAAATAAAAGTCCTGTTAACCTGAACACTCAGATGGAAAAGAAAATTGCAGTGCCCTTGTAGTAAATTAATAAACTGTAGTAAACACTGTAGTATACTAGTGAAGTTCAAAACACTGTACTGTAACGATTGTGGCCTAAGAATGTCATTGCTTTTGTTCATTTTTGTGTTTCTTTTTTTATTTTCCACACTGTACACTTTTTACTTCTTGTTCATTTTTTTCCTGGCAACCTGTGATTCTGTTATAAGAAAATACAGTGGATTTAATTAGTAATTAGTATGAGTAAAATCCCATTTTAGGAAGAGCATTACTGGAAACAGTGAATCTCTGGCCACTGTCTGAGTCACAAATCTCATTTATACAAAACCAGATATCTGTTTATTTTTTCAGATCATGACATTTTGATTTGATGTGCTCTAACAGTTAAATATGTACATTCTTAACTAAGAAATGTAGTTATGGTCACGCACTCCCACTGGAGTTTCCCATTATGGGCATTTCGGTAAAAGTCTTCTTTATAAAAGAAAAAATATCCTACGCAATATATACATCTGTACCCACAGTAATACTATACTACTATACTATACATCTATACTACGGTAATTTATGTGGAAAATTTTGAAAAACACAGAACTTGGAAAAATGTAAAAAAATTTGTAAACTAAAAATCATATGGTCCTAATTTATCCATCTGTATGTAACATTGTTGTGATAACTTTGTATTAATATAAAACTATTGTTTTGGCACCTAGAGCTAATAATATACAATCATTAGCAAAAATTAAAACAGTATTGTAATAATAGTTACCATTGAGATACATAAAGATGCATGTGAATGGTGAGCATGTCATTTAGCCTCCATATTCTAGTTTGAAATCTTTCTTAAAAGTTGTTGCCAGTTTTGTCAGGAGGGCAACCTTTCAAAAATAACAATTTCACTAAAAAGTGGCAATGTCACAAATATAATGCTGATTCTCAAGCTCCAAGACCCCTCACTATATTCATCAACATTCCAAGACCCCCCACCACTGACAAAAAAATAATAATACGAATAATAAGAAATATCTTGGTTTTTATTTTTTTAATGTATTTCAGTGCTCATTTTTTAAAATATTAGTCAGCTGGGTCCCCCTTTTGAACCACGGCCCTAAACCTAATGCCACTGGGGCCAGAGTAAGATCATACTATAACAAATTAAACTGTACAAAATTGTATGAATTAGCTACCTTGTAAAATAGTTACAAATTGTTATGAGATTTTGTCGGGAGGAATATAAACCCCCACAATCCACTACAAACTCACATTTAGGTCTTATCCAGTTTGCTACACAACGCCGCTTTTGACCAACTCCCAATGGATTAAATAGAGATTGGATCACACGCAATCTGTGATACATTGGGAGTTTTGGGAGTAGTACATTCATAAAATTAACTTTTTTATGCTAATGATGTCATGCTGCATTTGATCAAATGCAGCATTTCAAGCTGTTTATCACCTTAACTAAAGAGTTCAGATACTTTGGGTCATGTGTATTTAACACCTTTTTCTCACTTTACAGTAGTAACAAATGGCTTTTTTAACATTTATCTTTTTTTGTTAGAGTTGACCTTGACCCTTGTTTTAACAGCAGAGTTAATCAGCCCCTGTTGGTAGATGCAACACTGTCAATCCACCTTTTATGAGGCCAAAAATCATCTTTATCTACCTACAAAATGTATTTTTTTCAACTTACGAATTCAAAATATTGAATTCTAATATACTAATAATGTATGTCAATGATATTTTGTTGTTGTCATTGGTGTAATGGCACACCAACCAGATTTCAAATTCAGTGACACATTGTTGAATCTCTGTATCTGTCAAGTGCATCTGCTTCACTACCCACAGAGAGCAGCTGATTTGCCAGCTAAATCATGAGTCAGTCATCATCAAAGATGCTCCAACATGTGCTGATGCGATGTCACTTTCTCACTGGCCCATGTCTTTGTTGAATATGCATGTCTGCTGTTTCAACACGTCACTTCCTGTCATGTCACAAAGAGACGGTTGTCAAGATGTTACAAGGCTGAATATGGCAGCTAAGGGCCGAATCCAGCCTTTACTGTATATTGTAGATGCAGTGATTCCTCAGATAATAATTTTAAATGTGTGTAACTTAAGTAAAAGGGCTGAATGAAGGAATTTAAATTGATCAAATGCAGCATTTCAAGCTGTTTATCACCTTAACTAAAGAGTTCAGATACTTTGGGTCCCCTGTATTTCAAACACATTCTGGTTAAGTGAAAGCGAACCATAGAAGGAAACCCTATAGTGTTAATGCTGTGTTCCGACCAAACGCGAAGCATCGTGATCCTTGCTCTTTATTACTCGTGGGAATAGTTCGTTATTTTTGCGCAAGGGACACGGAAAACATTGTGCGATGGGAAGTGTCTTCATGCGTCCAGACGTGTCAAACAGTAGGTGTCAATGAGCTCTTTGCGCAAATTTCTTGCTAAAGTTTTCAAAGTTAAAAATTTTCAATTTGACGCACATTTACGGCAATCGCGCCTCCTGATTTGCGTAATTCGTGGCATGAGTTTGCATCTATTTGCATCATTGCATTGACTTTGTATGTAATTTAGTAGCGCAAATTGCTTCATTCGCGTTTGGGTTGAACACAGCATAAAAGTAAATATAGATCTCTGGTGACAATTGAAAAGTTGCTGTTGAAACCATTCAAATATTCAATTACATTTAAAATTTTTGCTCTGACTGTGGTCTTATACATGCGATGACCCTGCCCAAAGCATTCAGTTATGTACTTGTCCCCAAAGACAATGATATGAAGTTGGAATAAAGACTTAAAAAAATCGAACAAAGAGTGTGAGAGAGATTCGAGAACTGGAGATAAACACAATATTCCCAGCACCTTCACACTTTCCCCGTTTTTCCATCTCTATTTTTTACTACCACTTGCTCTTTCTTGCCCTTTACTCGCTGTGGCGGCACAAGGCTGATCTATCTGTGATTTGTGATTTGCCGTGATAGTGGCAGAGCTGATTGGATTATGTTTTATGTGCTCTACCATGAGCATGCAACCTCTGCATATGAACCGTACCACCTGCCAGCACATTTTGTGTAGTAGTGTTTCAAACACCCGACAAAGAAGAAACACACTGGTTGTGTGATTACATACGAAGTAGGTGTTTTACCAACAATTGTCAATTACAGTAGTTCAGTAGTAAGTGAATCTGAAGTACTTTGCATTCACAAAGTATGTTGTAATTGAACTGTACATCAGATTTCTGGTGTGGTCTGAGTTCACACTAATCTTACAAAAATCCTGCAAACTGACCTAAAAGTAACTAAGTTTTGGTGACATTACCAGTCACTGATTATAAAATGAGCAGATTAGATTTCTTACGATGCCTTATTGGTGCATTTTTATTCTCTCTCCTCACATGCCCTGAGAAAAAGGAATAGTTCACCCAAAAATGAAAATCTCTTGTCATTTCAAACCTGTATGGCTTTCTTTCTTCTGCAGAACACAAAAGAAGATATTTTTTAAAACCTAACAACGACGTTACCCATTTACGTCTATTGTACAGACACGAAACCAGTGCAAGTCAATGGGTACCATTGTTGTTCTCGCTTATTGAAATTCTTCAAAATATCTTCTTTTGTGTTCTGCAGAAGAAAGAAAGTGTGTATGAGTCAAAACTACTTTCTTATACAAGTTTACTAGTCTTTGACTAGTAAAAGCAAGTAGTCAATAAAGTCCCACCATAAATGATTAGAAATCACTAAATACAGGTTGTATTGTATTTATTGTATATAACAATTTTGTACAATTGTAAATTAGTGTACATTAAGTGATTACCAATGTCTTTATTAGGAAACATAAAGATCAGTATGACAAATACCAAAGTTGAGTAATAATGAACAAAAGAAATGTTTTACTTAAAGTGATAGGTTACCCAAAAATCAATTACTCACCCTCTTGTCATTTCAAACCTTCAAAAGACTTTCTTCCGCAGAAGTTGGTAACGAAACAGCACTGGCCCCCATTCATTTCTATTGTGTGGACACAAAACCAATGCAAGTGTATGGGGGCCAGTTAACAAAACTACTTCTTTTGGTTTCTGCGGAAGAAAGTTTGAAGTTATAAGAGGGTGAGTAAATAATGACAGAATTTTTATTTTTGGGTGAACTATCACTTTAAAGACAATTCCAAAAGAGAAAGTAAGCTGTTCCACAATTCCAATAGAGAAGTGAACAGTGAGCTTACAATACATCTTACAATATGGAAACCTTTTTATAATTGTAGAGAAATATTATATACACCATTCTAACATGGATTTAAAAAATCTTGGATAATTCTATAGAGTTCTACTTTTCCAAATATGACTATAAAATAAATTTCGGTTTATAGCTATGAGCAACCTATTACCTGACACATCATACATTATTTTAATTATAACTAATTCATAGCTAATGATTTTGAAGTATGTAGTACTCAAGGGTTGATAATACAGGGTTGATAATACAGTACAAACCACTGAACAAACACTTTGATCATTAAACGGATGGTAAAATAATTAAAATGTGCTTTAATAAATGTTGAATTTAATAGCTAAGTTAATATTAATGAATACATTAGTTTTTAATGAAATAAAAATGTCATGGACATTTCAGATTATTTTTACTGTAAATTAACTTGAATCTGAGCTTGAAGCCTCTCTCACCTAAACCCATACTGAAAAAACAAGCATCACTATCCCAAGGGACACATCTATATTTGAAGACGAAACATGGGAAGAATGATCTAATGCTTTCCTCTCTTCCTGACTCATAATCAGACTGTCAAATCATGTTTCCTGCCCTGTGCTCTCCGCCGCATAGACTGCACACTTCATCGGTGTGTGGGAATCAAAAAATAGCAAGTACAGTTGTGTTTACTGCAATGTGATTTAGCAAAGGCTGAGTAATAATAATAACACCGCTTTAGTAATAATACTGTAGTAGTTGCAAAGCAAATCTCAATAGAGTTGTAAATGCAGTATATTGTAAGCTTTAGCTAAGGGGAAGATGTTGCATATTCTTTATGATTTCTAGATCATTCTAAATGTTTTACTTCATATTCTGAAAAAAACATATTGTATTATTTAACATATACAGTATACTGTATACATATAAATTGTTAAGCAACCAGTCCCTCCTGTTCTGTTAAATCTGGAGTGCACCTGCTTTGGCTTGAATCAACTTGCACTGTGCCAAAACTGGCCAAATGAATCCAAAAACCAAAGTCGAATGTCTTTTGTTGGCCAGGTTTAATTATTCCATTTGACCATTTAAGATAGTCAGTTTATTCATAGTCCAGGTTCTATTGGCGCACACACACAAAAAAATATTTCAGGTTTCTAGCAACATGAAAGCAAGGCGGATTATCATCTATGCTCTAAAATGGTTAAAATAGTTCTGATACACAGGCAAAAGTTTCCATTTCCTCACCATTTATTTCAATTGATGTCTGGGAGAAATCATTGAGATATTAAAGAGGAAGTTTCTTTGTTATGGGTTTGCAGTCTGCTGCAGTTGTACTGTGTATAACAGTTCCCTTTCTGTCGGTCTCTCGACATTGTGTTGAGCCGACAGATGGGGTTCGTCCCTGAGAACCAATCGCTTCCGACTTCTTAGAAAAGGCCAATGAAAATTGGCAAATGAAATTTGCATGCAGGACTCCGCCCCCGGATATCCGGGTATAAAAGGGAGACGGCATGCCTCATTCATTCACCTTTTGTTCTTCGGAGCCTTTGCTCATGATCAACAGACTTCGCTACAAGTAGCAACTACAAGACTGCCGGCTCTACGACGTGGAGCAGCGGACTGTCCCTTCCTGCGGCGACTTCCCCTGGGCGTCTCGGCGGTTCCAGAAGTGTTCAAGTTTTTTCTCTAAAAGAGCAAATTTCTCCAGCGTGGCATGTCCCGCTGTTCTCGTGGGTGCAACACACTCATCGAGGAGGGGGACGGACATGATGTCTGCTTCCAGTACGCTGGGGCAGATGTTGTGGATACGTCCTGCCCGCACTGCGGGCGGTTGACGATCCAGACGTTGCGTCACGGGTGGCTGTGTTCCCACGGGACTCAGCCACCACCTCGTCTGCTTCCCGTTCCGTGACGGCAGGACTACGGCCCTGCCGCCCGCTACGGCGAGCAGCGAGGGTGATATGAGGATTACTGTGAGCGCTAATCCGTCAGCCACTGGCTCGCGAACCGTTCGCACCTCGTCTCGCTCGTCTGACCGTTCCCCATGAGACGGTCCCACCGTCTTGTTCCTCAACCACGTATCGGAAATGGTACGTGATGATGAGATGTCTGTTGCAGCATCGGAGGGTGACTTACTGGCATCAGACTCCGACGATTCCTTGAAGCTCCCTCCCTCGGGGGGTCGAGCTCATGAAGAAGCGGACGTCGAAATGTCAGCCATGCTTTCCCGGGCCGCCGGCATTGGGTTGCGGTGCACCGCACTGCCTCTCCCAAAGCTCGCAGCTGGATACACGGTACCTCGGGCTTGAAAGCGGCTCCAAGCCGCACTCGCCCCCAGTGCCGTGTTCCCCCGGAAGTGCATGAGGAACTTAGTGCGACCTGGAACGCCCCCTTTCGGTGCGTGTACGTCAACTAGTTCCATCGCTCTTTCTTCCCTCGATGGTGGGGCAGCCAGAGGATACGTCAATGACCCCCAGAGGCTCGACCTAGACTCCCGTCCAAAGCACGTAGGCTTTTCGGCATCTGAGGTGTCGAGAGCTTACTCTGCTGCGGGCCAAGCTGTCCCCTCTCTCCACACTATGGCCATCGTGCAGGTCCATCAGGCCAATGTGCGGAGAGAGCTCCACGAGGGTAAGACCGACCCTGCGCTTATGCAGGAACTCCGCGCCGTCACCAACCTCGCTCTACGGGCGAGGTGATCGCGAGGGCCCTGGGTCGGGCAAAGTCCACACTTGTGGTCCAGGAGAGACATCTCTGGCTGAACCTTGCACAGATGAGTAACGCCGAGAAAGTCCGCTTTCTCGATGCACCCATCTCGCAAGGGGGGCTGTTTGGTGATACTGTCGAGCTGCAGTTCTCGACAGTAAAGGAGCAGACAGAGGATATCAAGTATATCCTCCCCAGCCACAACTCGACCGCCCTCTGGCCGCCGAGATCCCGTGCACCGTATGCTTCCCAGCAGCCCTGGTCCTCTTCGAGACATCGAAGAGGAGACCACCACCCTGTCAGCAGCCACGGCGGAAGCCAAAGTGGCCCTCATGGGAAGACCCCAGGGAGATCGAGAATACCTTCGGGCCCAACCCCAGCCATTCCATTGCTGGTGGTCGATCCGGGACGGTTCCTGCCCCGTCACAACAGCCCACTTCTAAGAGTTTTCTCTCTCTCTGGGCATTTATCACAGCCGCTCTCACCCTCTACACGACGGTGTTCGGCAACTCGACGTTGCGGCAAGACCCAATGTCGAGGATAATCATCAGCCTAAGCACTCTCATTCGATGGTGCGTTGTGCTACATCATCGCCAGGCAGGTAAAACTGCAGAGCCAATCTCCTCTCCGGGGGCCCCCCCACGGCGAGGGATCCGCAATGCCAGCCATCGAACCACCCCCGGGAGGTCGATGAAGCAGAACGTACCCCTAGCCTCCCTGTCTCGGTCCCTGGGAGCCTGCCAAGAGCTTCCCAAACCGTCACGGTGACTACGGGATACGGTCCGACTCGGCTACGCGATCCAACTACCCAGACGCCCGCCCAAGTTTCGGGGCATCCTCTCAACCTCAGCAGAGGCAAGGATGCTCCCGTGCTTCGGGCCGAGGTTGCCACCCCTCTGGTGAGGAAGCGATTGTGCTCGTCCCTCTAGCCGAGATGTTCAACGGGTTTTACAGCCCGTACTTCATCGTTCTCAAAAAAGCGGAGGTCGCTAGTTCTGTGTACCCTGAACAGGCACCTACTCAAGCTGCCGTTCAGGATTCTCACGCAGAAGCGCATCCTGGTATCTATCAGATGTCAAGATGGATTCATGGCAATCGACCTGAAGGACGCGTACTCTCATGTCTCAATTCTCCCTCGTCATCGCTCGTTCCTACGGTTTGCTTTCGAGGGTCAGGCATATTAGTACAGAGTCCTCCCTTTCGGTCTGTCCCTGTCCCCACGAGTCTTTACAAAGATCGTGGAAGCTGCCCTCACTCCCCTCAGGGAGAGAGGTGCGGGTACTAAACTATCTCGACGACTGGCTCATTTGACACACTCGCGAGATCTGTTATGTACACACAGGGACCTAGTGCTTCGGCAACTAGATCGATTGGGACCACAGGTCAACCGAGAAAAGAGCAAGCTCTTCTCTGTGCAGAGCATCCTCTTTTTTGGTATGGAACTCTACTCTGTCTCCATTACAGCGTGACTGACTCAGAAAGCGCTCAGTCAGTGTTGAACTGCCTGGAATATTTCAAGCAGCCAGCGTTCCCCCTGAAATTCAGAGGCTCCTGGGCACATGGCATCCTCGGCGGTGGTGATACCCCTCGGGTTGATGCACATGAGACTGCTCCAACACTGGCTACAGAGTCGAGTTCCCTGGAGAGCGTGGCACACGAGCAGCAGGCGGATGGTGATTACACCTCTCTGCCGACACACCCTAACTTCTGGTCTTCAATGACCTTTCTACGGATAGGGGTCCCTCTCGGGCAGGTCATGAGGCGCGTCGTGGTGACGACAGACGCCTCCCTGCAGGGTTGGGGTGCCGTGTGCAACGGGCACGCAGTGTCGGGGCGATGGACGGGACCCCGCCTGCGCAGGCATATCAACTGCCTAGAGTTGTTGGATGTGCTACTTGCACTGAAGGGGCTACAACCTCTCGTGCAGGCCAAGCACGTGCTGGTCCGGTGGACAGCACAACTGCCATAGCGTATATCAACCGCCAGGGTGGCGTTCGCTCACGGCAGCTAACACGACTTGCCCGACGCCTCCTCCTGTGGAGTCCGCAGGTGAGCAGATCCCTGCGAGCCACACATATTCCAGGCGACCTGAACCAGACAGCCGATGCGCTCTCTCATCAGTTGATGCCTCGCGGAGAGTGGCGACTCCACCCCCGCGCAGTCCAGCTCATTGGGTACAGTTCGGGCGGGCTCAGGGAGACCTGTTCGCCTCCCTGGACACCACCCATTGACCGCTAGGGTACTCCCATCCGAGGCCCCCCTCGGCACGGATGCTCTAGCGCACAGCTGGCCGTGGGACAAGCGGAAGTACGCCTTCCCCCCAGTGAGCCTCATTGCACAGACTCTGTGCAAGGTCAGGGAAGAGGAGCATCAATTGTACTAATTGCGCCATACTGGCCCAACCGGACTTGGTTCTCGGAGCTATTGCTCTTGAAGACAGCTCCCCCCGGCCGATTCCCCTGACGAAGGACCTGCTTTCCCAGGGGAAGGGCACTTTATGGCATACCAGGCCAGATCTCTGGAACCTCCATGTCTGGCCCCTGGACGAGATGAGGAGATCCTGAGTGGCCTAACCCCTGCGGAGGTTAGGACCATCACTCAGGCTAGGGCCCTGGCCACTAGGCGGCTATACGCATGTAAGTGGTGCCTCTTCTCATCCTGGTGCTCTTTTCGAAGAGAAGACCCGCGGAGTTGCTCGATTGGGAACGTGCTGTCCTTCCAGAGACTCAAGAGTAATCACTCCCCTTCCACACTGAATGTGTATGCAGCCGCTATTGCCGCTCATCACGACCCAGTTGCTGGTAAGTCTCTAGGACAGCACAACCTGATCAATTGGTTCCTAAGGGGTGCAGGAAGGCACTGCCTCACCCGCGCTCCATACCCTCTTGCGACCTTGATGCGGTCCTGGAGCCCCTCGGAGATGCCGCTCTTTCTCACCTCATGATGAAGACGGCTCTCCGGATGGCGCTCAAGAGGGTAGCGGACCTAAAAGCCTTCTCCGTGTCCACAGATTGCCTAGACCTCGGGCCCAAAGTTCCCACCACTCCCCCTACACCAGGTGGTGAACTTACAGGCGATCCCCACCGGGGAGGAAGACCCAACCCCATCCATGTTGTGTCCAGTACGCGCATTGCGCCTCTGCTTGGACAGCACGTAGAGCCACAGGAGCTCTGAGCAGCTCTTTGTCTGTTTTGGAGATCAGCAGGGAGGGCTGTCTCAAACAGAGATTGGCGCACTGGATCATGGATGCCATCACTACGGCGTACCTGTCCTAAGATCGCCCGCGCCCACTGGGTGAGAGCTCTCTCCACACGGAGTACAGCCTCCTCGTGGGCACTGGCTCGAGGTGCCTCTCTGGCAGACATCTGCAGAGCTGAGGGTTGGGCTACACCCATCACCTTCGTGAGGTCCTACAGCCTCCGCATAAAACCGGTATCAGCTCGTGTCTTGCAGGCATCAGGCAAGACTGGCGGCCGGTAGAGTGTACGCCTATGACAGTACCTTCCCCCCTTTCTCCTAAGTGAGTCAGCGTACTAAACTAGCCTCCCTTCTTCCCCCACTGGGTGAAGAACAGGCGCTCAATCCATCACTAAGCAAGCACCTCCTGGGGGCGGGCTGGGCAGAGCAGCCCTGCCCCTTAGGCCGGGTACCAACTGAGTTATCCACAACATAGCTCTAACCGGACGTAGTGCTACCGGATGTTGTAACCCCCCAGCAGGGCAGTTCCGTCTGATGTATCCTCATGATTGGTTCCCACCTTGGTAACCCATGACCTTCCCTAGGTGGACCTTCTCCTCGCGGTTAACTCCTTCAGTCCACACATTCTTCCCATAAGTTCCCATGTTGGTATCTCCACTAAACTCCTCCCTCAGGTAGGAAGTGGTCTCTGTAGTGCATCCCCCGCTTGAGGAAGTAGCGCTTACCCAGTGGCCTTATGGTACCAGGCGGCTTCTCACTGTTAGAGAAACAAGGCCGCCACCTGTGAGGCCGAAGGCAGGGGTCTTCCCACCTTTCAAGTAAAGCTCTGAGACCCCCTACCTACCCACTGGTAGGTTACAATTTTGCGGTAGCGCTCACGGCTGACACGCCCAGGCCAGTCACCGTCGCTTCACTAGAGATTGTGACAGGGCACAGTGTTGTGGCGTTTTCCATAGGAACCCCATCTGTCGGCTCGACACAACGTCGAGAGACCGACAGAAAGGGAACGTCTTGGTTACGGATGTAACCTCAGTTCCCTGATGGAGGGAACGAGACGTTGTGTCCTTCTTGCCACAACACGTGCTGCCCACTGCAGCAGTCGTGAGAGGTCTCAGGCTCCTCAGAACTAAGGTGAATGAATGAGGCACGCTGTCTCCCTTTTATACCCGGCTATCCGGGGGCGGAGTCCGGCATGCAAATTTCATTCGCCAATTTCATTGGCCTTTTCTAAGAAGTCGGAAGCGATTGGTTCTCAGGGACGAACCCCATGTGTCGGCTTGACACAACGTCTTGTTCCCTCCATCAGGGAACTGAGGTTACATCCGTAACCAAGACGTTAAGTGTTTTCTGTGTTCCGAGTGTGTTAATGAAAGGTATTGTATGTGTATTAGTTTACTTCGCTGTTTATATATGCATATGTACTGTACTGTATGTAAAAGATCAACATACGGTAGTATGTGCATTCGTGTGTAAAGAAAACAACAACTTGATGTATTCCTGTGTCGGTCAGAATTCTTAATGTAATTCCTGTACGTCACAGGTCTTTAAATAACAGCACCCGATCTTGCTTTGATGAGAAGGCTTTATTTTTCTTCTTCACAATCTTCCAGTTTTCCTTCTTTTGGCCCTGGCGGCTTGCCGTATTCATCCATTACCATAGTGCTGATGTCCACACTTCTGTCTGCTCATTATCGATGCAGCTCAGCACCTTCATGCATCATGTGTCATCATTCAGGTCAAGGGCTCGACCCCCATCCATCTACCCCTGAGTCGACCTTCCAGTGCTTGTAGATCTCTTTTTATTTCCCTTTTACACAAAACTAAACAAATATGCAAAACGAACATTTGCATAGTTTCAAAATTAATTTCAGTGAAAATACCTTATGGGACAAAAAGCTGCCATATCATTAAGGTATAAACACAAAAGCAGGATTCTAAGATTGTGCTTGTTCAATGCCGGTCCTTGAGGTCCAATGTCATGCAGAGTTTAAATACAATCTAATTCAATACCCACCTGAACAGTCTGTCAATTGAACTAATTTTGGCTAATTCATAGCAATTCGTACGACCTCATTCGTACAGTTTAGTACGATTTGCTTTCGCACCAGTGACGTTAGGTTTAAGGGCAGGGTTAGGGGTGGGGCTTCAGTATTGCTTTTTTCTAGTTATCGTACGTTTATGTACGATTCACAACATGCAAATTCATATGAATTAGCCACATCGTAAAATAGTTATGAATTCCTGTGAGATTAGGTTGGACAATTTGTAGAATTTACAGACAGGTACACAATGCAGTAGTGTTCTTAGGTGGTCAAGGTTTGGCTGTTTAACACTATACTGTGTTGTTTATAAACCGCCAATACTTCAGACTGAACATTGAACACTTTAAATGCTGATTATAAAATGTACATTTCATAAAAACTGATGTTAGACAATGTTGATATTCCAAAAGCAAATGTGCACTAAAATAAATAATTTTCTCCATTTGTGAATTCACATCCAACAAATTTCCCTCAGGCATGGGTGGTAAATCAATTCACTTTGAGTGAGCCTAGTTCAAGTCAATATCTGTCACCCTTGGGTCATTGCTTTAAAAAATTATCTTTTCTCTTGATAAAATTAATGATGTTCAAAAGTAATCTATGAATTTCTTATTATGTCAGCACTTTTTACCCATAACCCCTTAAAGAAATCACTCTGGATCTGAGGTTGGATGGCATCATAATTTCTTTGATAATATTCGTTCTTAATCTCATGACCTGTGGCCATCTTTCTTTGTCTCTTCTTATTTTCAAGCTCATTCGCTGTGTTTTCTGTTCTTTCTTCGTTCTAATACCACACTAAATGTGTAGATGTAGTCTCTTCATTGCGCAAAGGAGTAATTTGAGCTGCAGTGAGGAGAGATTGCTCAGGGCTGATTGTTAAATACTGTATCTGGATACACAAGCTTTATATTTACATGAAATGTATGCATTTGGCAGACTGTTAGTGTAACTTAAAGTACATTCAGGTTTACATTTTATTTGTGCATTTAACGAAAATGTCTCCCATGACCTTGCCATTGCTAGTGCCATGCTTCATGCACCATTTAAATGGTGCTTTAATGAGATTTTTCTGTATTTAATTTACAATTTAGCATTAAAGACTGTAAAGAGAACTTCATTCAATTTTTGTGTATTTCCTACCTGTTAAACACGATAGCTCTCAATTATACTGTTGAATGGCTATAATTAATTTAAAATTTTAAAATTTTATAAAATTAATAGAGTTGCAGTACCAGAATGTTGGCTTTCATTCATAAAATGATGCTGGTAACTAAATCTGTTGTTTCTACATTAACTTGAAGATCAAATGTGAAATCATTATGACGTAAAAGTATATTTAAAAACATTAATGTTATGTGCGATTAATCGTGATTAATCACAGAAAAAAATGTGTGATTAATCAGATAAAAAAATTTAATCGATTGACAGCACTAGTTTTAATTCATATTCAAAATTTGATCGAAGCACATGTTGAGACACTTTTGAAATCTTCTCTAAAGCATGTTGGAAGTCACATGTGACATTAGTGTGGCTTTTTTCATCATGTGAAACATCCTCTGGAAAAAGCTAATAAACAACATCACAGCTGATCATTAAACCTTTGGACACAAATCCAAAAGAAAGTTAAATTCAAGGCAGTTGAAAGTTTATAAAGGCATTTAATTAGACAGTTATTGTCAAAACTACTCTAGCACGTTGTGTGGTATTACACAGCAGATGAGCTGCTATGACACGTCAGAGGAGATCTGGCCCTCTCAGCTGAGCCTGGTTTCTCCCGAGGTTTTTTTTTCTCCATTATTCATCATTGGAGTTTGGGTTCCTTGCCACAGCAGAGCAGTGCAGTGTTGGCTTGCTCACCGGGAGACTGCATTTATTTATTTATTAGATATTATTTATTATAATGATCTTGCTTGGTCTATAAACACCATGCACTGTGCTGTGTTTTACCTTTCTGTGTTTTTCTTATTTGCTCCTGTAAAGCTGCTTTGGAACAATGCACATTGTGAAAAGCGCTATATAAATAAAATTGAATTGAATTGAATGAGCTCATGCATTTGTCGCGCTGTTAGAAACGCCTTCCAAACCCCCAAAAGTATAATAATTCACGTTTTTGCAGTGTGCCCAGAGTGCAGTTGTAGCTCTAGTCATACAAATTGTGGGTGGATAAGGGATTGTTAAAAAAAAGCTCTTTCTTTCCACTGGTGCTTGTGCTGATTCTGTGACAATGCGGGGGCAGAAGAGCAGCGGGGAGTCACATACCAGCAGAAGCGCGCACACACACACACACGCACGCACACGCACACACACACACGCACACACACACACGCACACACGCACGCACACGCACACACACATACGGTTAGAACTACAGGAATACTGAACATCTTCCACATTCTCAATAAAGTTTGCCACTGTCAATGGTATGCCACTGGTAGTTGGATTATTTTGCAAATAACAACAATTTAATAATTATTTTTGCAAATAACAAACACATTATTATTAACATAATATTATTTATTATATATTAATAATATTATTATTTACCCAATTTTTCCTTAGAGTAGACTCATGTATTTTTCCCTATAACAGAGGTAAATTTGTCATGGCTCTGCTGTCATGAATTGAGGCGTGAAAGAAGAGAACCCAATTGCAGGCAGCAGTGAAGGGGTTAACAAAAACAAGACTTTATTTATTAACAGAAACAAAACACCCTCAATGGGGAAAACGGAACTCAGAAATATATAAAACAAAAGACTTCCCACGTGGGGGCAAAACAAAAACAAGAATAGCAAAACTAAACTAAAGGACTCGACCAAACGTCTTAAATCAAAACACAACAGGGTAGAACACAACACTCACGGAACAAGGGCAAGGCTGGGAACAGGAACACTGGACAAGGTACAAGGCACATAAACCGTACACATGCATACACAACGTAATCCACGAACACAAGACAAAGAAACAAGAGGGTATTTATAGGGAGAGACAAACGAGGGATAATGACACAGGGCAGGTGTGGGTAACAAAACACTCAGGAAGAAAGCAAACAAGGAAACGAGAGGAGTGCGGGGCAATGACAAGACACTGGAGAGAACGTATATTATTGTCAAAAGGACAATAATATGTTTCTCTCCACACATAACCAAAGGCTTTGTCATGGCTCTGCTACAGGACCAAGAAAAACATGACTAAATGAAGCAGAGCCATGACAGAAGCCCCCACTTTAATGAGCACCTCCAGGTGCTCACCAAGGGGTAGAGGACGAGACAAGACGACTGAGACAGTGACATGAACAGACAAAACATGGAGAACAAAATCAGTGGCAGACAAGACAAAATAACAATGGGGTTGGGGTGCGACAATAAAAATAACAAACATGGGAGGGGGGTGGGGCCAAACAAGGGCCCATAGGGCAGTCCAAAATGGTTGAGGGGGAATAGTCCCAGTCCCCGGCTGCGCTCAGGGCGCGGAGTCCAGGGGGACTTAGGAAGAGTCCTGGGGGGGACAGTCTTTGCCCTGGGATTTCCCAGGGCCGGCTGGACAGGGCTTGGACGCCGGCTGGAAGGCCGGCTGGACAGGGCTATGACGCCGGCTGGAAGGCCGGCTGGATCGACCGGCTGGAAGCGCCGGCTGGATCACCGGACTGGACGCCGGCTGGATCACCGGACTGGACGCCGGCTGGATCACAGGACTGGACACAGGCTGGGGTGGAGTCCGCGCTGCCCGCCGCTGCCTCTTTTTCTTCAGCCGCGCCACCCGCCTGGAGGTCGGCTGAAGAAAAGAGGCAAAAGGCACGGCTGGCTCTGGCTGGGACTCTTCGGATGTGGACTCCCAGGATGCTCGCCTCCCCCACTTGCCACCGAGGCTGGCTGGTGGTGGAGAGGCTGCAGGAGGTGAGGAGGAGGACGGTGTGGAGTCCCCCAAGGTGAGAGTACCCACCACACGGTCCTCCGGGATGGATGCCAGACCGGGACGAGAGGAGATTGGACTATTGCTGGGAGAGGAGTCTTTGCCACACTCCTCTCGAAGCTGCAACCGTTCCACTAATTGTGGGAACGGCTGGTAAACCAACTCCTCCCGCTCCAGAAAAGATGGTGGGTCGTCCATCCCGGCCATGAGGTAGGCACTCACCAGTACCTCGGGGATGGATGCCTTCCTGGCCTCGACCTCCCGAGCATAGTCCTGTAAGGACCGATGGCACTGGGCCGGGAACGGGCCACCTCCGGCGTGTGACTGGGAGGCTAATGCCTCCCACCATACCGGATTGCCGGTACACGGCCACCGGCTGGTTGGGAGCCTGTCCATCTTGGGCTGCCTGCTGGGTTCAGTGATTGGCTGTCTGATTCTGTCACGATTGTGGCTGAAGAAGAACCCAATGCAGGCAGGCAGTGAAGGGGTTAACAAAACAAGACTTTAATTTTAAA
>NC_079913.1:13579691-13618851 GCF_024868665.1 Triplophysa rosa
TGCAGGCAGCAGTGAAGGGGTTAACAAAAACAAGACTTTATTTATTAACAGAAACAAAACACCCTCAATGGGGAAAACGGAACTCAGAAATATATAAAACAAAAGACTTCCCACGTGGGGGCAAAACGAAAACAAGAATAGCAAAACTAAACTAAAGGACTCGACCAAACGTCTTAAATCAAAACACAACAGGGTAGAACACAAGACTCACGGAACAAGGGCAAGGCTGGGAACAGGAACACTGGACAAGGTACAAGGCACATAAACCGTACACATGCATACACAACATAATCCACGAACACAAGACAAAGAAACAAGAGGGTATTTATAGGGAGAGACAAACGAGGGATAATGACACAGGGCAGGTGTGGGTAATAAAACACTCAGGGAAAGATAACAAGGAAACGAGAGGACTACATGACTAAATGAGCCATGACATCTGCTTCATTTAGTCATGTTTTTCTTGGTCCTGTAGCAGAGCCATGACAAAGCCTTTGGTTATGTGTGGAGAGAAACATATTATTGTCCTTTTGACAATAATATATGTTCTCTCCAGTGTCTCGTCATTGGCCCCGCCCCTCTCGTTTCTTGTATTGCTTTCATCTCGTGTCTTATGTTCCACACCTGCCCTCGCTCGTTATCCCTCGTTTGTCTTTCCTATATATACCCTCATGTTTCTTTGTCCTGTGCTCGTGGATTGTACTATGTTTGGTGTGTTTCGTGTGACCCAGCGTCTCAGCCTTGCCTTGTCCTGTCCGTGATCCTGTTTAGTTAAGTGAGTTGTTTTAGTGTTCTTTGGTTTTTGTTTTGCCCCATCGTGGGTGTTCATTTTGTGTTTTTAGTTGTGAAATAAAGTCTTTTGTTATCCCTGCACTCACGCCTGCCTGCAATTGGGTTCTCCTCCTCGTATCCGTGACAAAATTGAGCTATAATGAAAAGGAGATGGAATTGTTCTAAAAATACAAAAACGTGAATCATAGTCGGAGAGGAACATTTTGAGAGGCACACACAGAGAGATCAGAAAGGAAAAAATATAGGTGATGTCAGAGAAGGAGATGTAACGAGACAAGGGCAGAGAGAGCGAGTTCATTTAATTTTAAAAGAAGCTTCAACTTAGACGGCACTTCACTTGCTTTTACTGCCATTGCACTCACGTAGTGTACTCACACACACATTGTCTGTAATGCTGTGTGTGTGGATATCTGTCATGCTGCATGGCACCAGCCTTTCTCTACCATTTCACCTGAAGTGTGTATTTGTGTGCGCTCTAGTTCACGCACTTTGTCTTTTGATTTCCCAGTAGCCCTGTGACTCCTCACTTCTACGTATTTTCGCATCCCCTCGCTCTTTGTTTGTTCTCCCTTTGTCCTCGAGAAAATGATATGCCTGTGCTTGACAAAAAAACAACAAGAAACATTCTCCACGAGCCGCTCATGGCTTTTCTAACTATTTACAAGTTGCAGATGCAAAACCTGCAAAATGAACAACACAGGCAAAATACCTTATAGGAAGGCAGATATTTACACAGACAATGGGAGTTCTGTTTTTTTAGCACGGTCTATTTTTGTTCTTTGCTAGTGCCAACTGTTAAAGGGAAGCTGTATTTCAACATCTATTATTCATATATTCCACTTTACTGGAAGTTGTAAATTGAATGGATTCGACTTACAGTCATACAGTCAGATGGACTGGCTCTATGTGGCAATGTACAGTATAGTTATGTCTGAAGCCCATTTTTCTCAAAATATGAAATCTTGACTACATATTGTTTAAACCTGCTCCTTGGTCTATAACGCAAAAATTATCAGTGCATTTTATTATATGGTATCTTAATCAGAAGATAAAGCTTATTCATGGTAATATGAGTTTTCGTCATAACCAGCTGACCATCACACAAATCAATGTTTTAAGGAAAGCAAACTACTTTTATCAGTGTTCCATTGATTATTGTAAGTCTTTAAACAATTGTAAACATTTAAGAGTGCAATCTGTAAATTTTCTGTTAAATGTAAACAAGAATCTTGAGCATGTTCAAATCTTTCTTCTTACCTTACCTTCCCAATGGCAAGCTTGTAATAATGGTAACATATCATAATAGGGATGATCTTAGTGGTTTCTCTTTTAACTGCCTGTCAACAGAAGCCATGTGTTAAAACAAAATGAATATAAAGTTTCAACAGTGACTAATTATTTTAGAGGGCTCTTAAAGGTGTTTAATATATACTGTATTTTCTCACTTCGCTGCCTTTGCAGTCTTCTTTTTAAACGGATACTTGTGAAATGCATAAATTTAAAGGAAAGCTAAGCGTATGACCTTTATTATTATAAAAGAACAGGTCCTAAAATATCTTGAACACATTATTATTCCAATAGAACTGGAAGACATTATTTCTAATATTTAATGTAGGCCTATGACATACTGCATTATGCATTACTGCATGCTAAACAAGTGCTTTTTTACTTTTATTCAGAGGATGAAAAGATAAGCAGTGTTTTCTCCCTGAACTCCAGTATTATTTTGTCAAGCTCCCTGATTGCCACTTTTATTCCTCCAATCCTTTTCCTCCCTTGGGGATATCCTGTGCCACACTGCATATGTTCCCTGTAATGTTCTGATTTCGTGCTCACTGACTCCTATCTTATCGCCTTAGCCATTTCTGGAAGGAGCTGATCTTTATCACTCATTTCAATCCCGACGGCGACGCCAGAAATCCTTGATGAAATCGGGTACATGCATTTATTTAAACACATATCATATGGAGACACAGGATAATTTGTCGTATTTTCAAGGTTAATTATATCCATGTTGGTTTGAATATGCTGTTTTAGTGTGAGGTAGTATTTATTTTGTGCTTTTTTAAGATCTTGTACTGTTGCAATCTTGCCATGTTTTGAAAGGCTGAAAATTGGAACCCAGTACAATAGTACTTTTGTTTTGCCAACATTTCTTGTTTGACAGAGAAACCACACTAGCTCTGTTCCAAAACCTACGGAACATGCCTTGCTGCCTTCTATGGCAGATTATATCTTAACTGTAGTTCGTCCTCCTTTGTAGAGGTTTTAGATTTGCAATCAGTATTGGTTTTTAATGTTTGGCTCTGATGGTTCTTTCCAAATTGTATGTTTTTTTGGGTCTGGGGCACATCATTAAAGTTTTAACATTTATTTTATGTAGGCATCTTACTATATTTTGAAACAGAGTTATTGTGTCATGATCCTGCCTCACCTTGTCATGCTTTCTAGTCTTGTGGCAGGGTCATGACAGCCCCACGTGTTTAGTGTGGAGAGAGACATGGCATTGTTTGTTTTGGCGTGCTATGAGCTCTCTCCGGTCTCGTCTTTGTTCCCGCCCTCTCGTTTCCTCATTATTGATTGTTAATGATTTCATGCCCCGCACCTGTTCCCCTCTTGATTTGGTTCCCTATTTAATACCCTTGTGTTTTCTGTCTTGTGCTGGTTCATTTTGATTTGTGCGTTTCATTGTGGCTTACGTTGCTTGCATCGCTGTGTTCCTCTGAGAAGACTTGTGGCTATCATTTGCTCCAAGGAATCTTTCTGTTTTAGTCTAGTTTGTCATAGTTTTTGTCAAGTGTTGTCTTTAGTCTAGTCAAGTGTAGTTAGTCTATGTTCCTGTCAACCCTTTGTGTATTATACCCTTGTACTGTTGTTTTACCCCCTCGTGGGTTTTTGTTTTGTGTTTATTATTAAAATCTTTATTTTCACCTACTTCTGTCTGCGCCTGGGTTCTCTGTCCTTGCAATCCCTGACATATCTTGTGCCCCTACTCACTTTCTCCATCCTCAAGAAGCTTTAGAAAGCCAGATATGTGAATCCAATTCAACTGCATGCAACAGCCAGAAATTGTGCACCATCCATAATTTTACATATACAATCCTGCAAAACAATGCAAACAACCTATCAACCATCAAGACTGACTCCATTTACAATCAGCGATTTTCTGATTTGTCGTCCCCATTGCCATGTGATCTGGAATGAAAGATAATTGAGTTTCACTGCTTCATGCATACATTGATGTCGCCAGAGCCTTTTAAAAGCCTGTCCATGTGCAGTGCTCTGACTGTGACCTGCCCTGGTCCACTAGCACTCTGTGATATTAGACTGTGCTTAGACAAACGCACACAGGGCCTGAGTGCTCTAATGCCTCTCAGTGTCTCACACACATACACAATCACACTTGCTGATGCTAAAAGAGAAAGGGTCAGAGATGGAAAGCGAGAGATAGAAGTGTGCAAGTGGGTAGAGGACGCAGGGGGCATAAAGGGTATAGCCAAAACAGAATGACAGGTGAAGACAAATGGAAACAGTGAGCTAAAGTGACACAGGTAAAGAGGAAAACAAAAATAAACAGGCTTATGATATGTGATGAGTGATCTGTGGTCCCTTATTAATATTCGCCTGCCATTTGACACGCAAAACATATGGCCAAACGCTGTCATCTGCATTCCCACAGACTCTATTAAGAAGTATCTCCTTAACTCCAAGACTGCTGTAGTAAGGCCATTGGCATAAGCGATGCCCTTGGAACTCTTAATGGTATTTTGAACCAGTGGAATTCTCTGGTACTTCCTGTCTTTACACTGCCAAAGTGACGCAAAATACCTTGGGCTGCATTTTTACTAAATTAGATCATATACACAGTACTTATGTTTATATACAGCCCAATCAGTTAACAATCTGATATCAGAATCAGAATCAGAATCAGAAGAGCTTTATTGCCAAGTGTGCTTGCACACAAAAGGAATTTTCTTTGGTGTTGGAAGCTTCTAGTACAGACATTCAACACAATGACAATACAATATAATACGATTTACAGTCTAAAAGATTCTAAATTGTGCATATATAAAATAAAGACTATTTTACAGAAAATGGGGGATAATAACATATAAGAGACATTGTACAGGGTAGTATATAGTAGAATAAACATATTAACAGATTGTATGTACACTTGTGCAAATGGATAATTTAGTAAGTAGAGGTAGTGTTATATACATGTATACATAAGATGTAGATATAATAAGGCACTGTAGTGCACACTATAGGAGTAGTGGAAGTGGAATATTGCTCTTAAGGAGCAGTTATCTGTTTAGGAGGGAGATTGCCTGGGGGAAGAAGCTGCTTCTGTGTCTGGAAGTCCTGGTGTTTGGTGCTCTAAAGCGCCGGCCAGAGGGCAGCAGATCAAAGAGTTTGTGTGCTGGGTGTGTGGAGTCAATGATGATTTTTCTTGCCCTGTTTTTCACTCTGGAATCGTACAGGTCCTGAAGTGTGGGCAGAGGAGCACCAATAATTTTCTCAGCACTACGAACTGTCCGTTGTAGTCTTCGTAGGTCTGATTTGGTGGCCGAGCCATACCAAACAGTAATTGAAGTGCACAGAACAGATTCGATGACCACTGAGTAGAACTGGGTCAGTAGCTCCTGTGGTAGGTTGAACTTCCTCAATTGACGGAGGAAGTATAACCTCTGCTGGGCCTTCTTTACAATGGAGTCTATGTGGGACTCCCACTTCAGGTCCTGAGAGATGGTGGAGCCCAGGAACCTGAATGACTCCACAGTATCCACAGTGCTGTCCAGGATGGTGAGGGGAGGAAGTGATGGAGGGTTCCTTCTGAAATCCACTATCATCTCCACTGTCTTGAATGCATTCAGCTCTAGGTTGTTTTGACTACACCAGGCAGCCAGCTGAGCAACCTCCTTTCTGTAGGCAGATTCATCACCGTCTTGAATAAGGCCAATGACTGTGGTGTCATCTGCAAACTTCAGGAGTTTGACAGAAGGGTCTGTAGAGGTGCATTCGTTTGTGTAGAGTGAATATAGCAGTGGAGAAAGAACACATCCTTGAGGAGCTCCGGTGCTGATGGTACATGTGCTGGATTTAAATTTTCCCAACCTCACTAGCTGCTGCCTGTTCGACAGGAAGTTAATAATCCACTGACAGGTAGAGGTTGGCACAGAGAGCTGGGTAAGCTTGGGCAGGAGGAGGTCTGGGATTATGGTGTTGAAGGCCGAGCTGAAGTCTACAAACAGGATCCTGACGTAAGTCCCTGGTCTGTCTAGGTGTTGTAGGATGTAATGCAGTCCCATGTTTACTGCATCGTCCACAGACCTGTTTGCTCGGTAAGCAAACTGGAGGGGATCAAGAAGTGGTCTGGTGATGTCCTTCAGGTGGGCCAGTACAAGTCTCTCAAATGACTTCATGACCACAGATGTTAAAGCAACAGGCCTGTAGTCATTAAGTCCAGATATTTTGGGTTTCTTCTGTACAGGGATGATGGTGGAGCGTTTGAAGCATGAAGGGACTTCACACTGCTCCAAAGATCTGTTAAAAATATTAGTGAAGATGGGCGACAGCTGCTCCGCACAGACTTTCAGGCAGGAGGGTGAGACATTGTCTGGGCCTGGTGCTTTTCTGATCTTTTGTTTGCGGAAAAGCTGGCAAACATCCTCTTCGCAGATCTTAAGTGCAGGTTGAGTGTCAAGAGGAGGTGTTAATGGTATAGCAGAGATAGGGTCAGGGCGGGTGTGAAGGGTGAGACTCTGCATTTCAAAACGACAATAGAAGTCGTTCAGGTCGTCAGCCAGTCGTTGATTACCCATAGACTGAGGGGATGATGGCTTGTAGTTGGTAATGTCTTTCAGGCCTTTCCACACCGATGCAGGGTCGTTGGCTGAAAACTGGTTCTTCAGCTTTTCAGAGTAGCTTCTCTTAGCTGCTCTTATCTCCTTTGTCAGTGTGTTTTTGGCCTGATTATACAAGACTTTGTCCCCACTTCTGTAAGCATCTTCTTTGGCCTGACGAAGCTGTCTCAGTTTCATTGTAAACCATGGTTTGTCATTGTTGTATGTTAAGCGAGTCCTGGTGGGAATACACATGTCCTCACAGAAGCTGATGTAGGATGTCACTGTGTCAGTTAACTCATCCAGATCAGTGGCTGCAGCTTCAAAGACACTCCAATCCGTGCAGTCGAAACAGGCTTGTAAGGCCTGCTCTGTTTCGCTGCTCCATCTCTTTGCTGTTCTTGCTACAGGCTTGGCAGATTTAAGCTTCTGTCTGTAGGTCGGAAGAAGATGAACCAGGCAATGATCAGAGAGACCCAGAGCTGCTCTGGGAACAGAGTGGTATGCATCCCGTATTGTGGTGTAACAGTGATCCAGAATGTTGCTGTCTCTGGTGGGGCATGTGATATGCTGCCTGTATTTTGGCAGCTCACGGGAGAGGTTTGCTCTGTTAAAGTCCCCAATAATAATAATAAGAGAATCCGGGTGTTGCTGCTCCGTGTCAGTGATGTAATCCGCCAGCTGTTGCAGCGCCGCGCTCGCACAAGCATGTGGAGGAATGTAAACATTCACGAGAATAAATGAGGAAAACTCGCGTGGCGAATAAAAAGGTTTGCAGTTGATAGAGAACGCTTCTAAGTACGAAAAGCACATCTTCTTCAGTGTTGTTATATCTCTGCACCAACCTTCGTTTATATAAAAACATAATCCACCACCACGTGTCTTCCCTGTTGACTCGGCAATGCGATCCGCTCTGAACAGCTGAAAACCCGGCAGATGTAACGCGCTGTCCGGTATGGTGTCATTGAGCCATGTTTCTGTGAAACACAGCGCAGCGGAGTTGGAAAAATCTTTGTTTGTCCTGGTGAGTAAGAGTATTTCGTCCGTTTTGTTGGTAAGGGAGCGGACATTCGCCAGGTGTATACTCGGCAGCGGGGTCCTAAATCCGCGTCGTCGGAGTCTGACGAGCGCACCCGCTCGCTTTCCCCGCTTGCGTCTTTTAGAGCGTTTGTACAGAGCTGCCGCTCCTCCGAGTAAAATGTCCAGTAAGACGTCTGAATTTTCAAAATTAGGGAAAAGATTGATAGAAGGGCATTGCTTAATGTTAAGCAATTCGTCCCTGGTAAAAGTGATTAAAGAATCGCTGCTGTCCTTCTGCTGCTGAAACCTTATTTTTTGCCCTTTATGTTTTTTTTACTGGGTTTGCAAATATCTAACCAAAATGTGCCAAAAAGATTTGACAACACAGTAGTAATCATTTAAAAAGTAAGGTTTTAATAAGAGGTTTAAGAAGGACATCGATGATATTTAATTCACTTAAAGACGAAAAACTTAAGCTTTCCACTTTAAGCTTAATCTTATTGAAAGAAGTGGTGACAATCTCACAATCTCAAAAAAAGGTTATATATTCAGTAAATGATGCCAAAATTGTGCTTGTACTCCAAAGGGTTCAGGAAAAATAACCATTTGAGTGAAAGTAAGTTCTTTTCATTTCTGGAATAATGCATATAAGGAATGCTGCTGCTGCATATTTAACATATATAAATAAACCTTGCATTGCTTACGTGATCACCTTTTAGAAGATCTATGCCTGTGGAGCTGGGGAAGGAGGAGGGTTTCTAAAACGGCCTGCACTGCTACAACGATCACTAGCCAAGATTTAAACGTAGAGCAGCAAGCTCATTGGCTGCTGATATGGAAGGAACATAAAGTTATTATGTCAGATTGGTTTAGACTTTAGGACTGCGCCATCTAGAATTTCGTGCCAGAACTTTCTCTGTCATTTGTGATGTAAAGGTTATGTCTCCCACCTCTTTAAGATAGTGTATACACTTTAATGCTCTGGTTTTTGGAGAAGTATCATATCTAGACGCAAAATGGGACATACAGTGTAGGGCATCACTCTATGGTGGGATGGCTGTTAAGTTAACAAAGACACTAAATGCTACTTTGAGCGGGACCAGAGCAGTTTAAAATAAATGTAAATTTTCATTGAATTGAAGAGTTTAGGGTGCATTTAAGGAGTATCAGACATGTGGAAACTGCAACTGGATTTGATTTAATTCATATCGATGAAATTACATTTTCAAAGGTACATGTTATGTTTAATGCCCAGCCATAAAACGAGGGACAAATTTAATGTACTGAAAGGCATGAAAACTATAGAATATATGGCTTGATTAGCCAAAAAAACATTTAGTGTCACTGGTTATATATAATAGTTTTCACACAATGCCACTATCTCACCCCACTGCAAATTTCATACATGAGATCATGGCCTGCCAATTGTTCCCATCAGGTTTGCAGTATGTTAGCTTGAATGCCTCCAGTCTCTTACAGGTTACAGAACATCAGTGCAGTAAAGAGCAGCGAATATACCTCATTGAGTGCCAGTTACATAAACCCTAAACCAATTATAATCCAACATATAATTCGTAAGATTATGCTTATATCTCAAACAGGTTTTTCTGACCTGAATTTTGACCATTTTATCTAGATTTTGTAAACAGGTTTTCAGGTTATTCATCATACTATACACGTATAGTAAATGGCTGAAATGCTAGCATTTTGTTGTACATGTAAACACACTCAGTGCTAGCTGCATGACTGTTTCGTCTGTCTGTGTGTGTCACATGTTGGGTGTCACAAGTCACTGTCTGTCCCACCCTCCCCCTATGGTTGTCAGGTAACTTTCTCAAGTCCATCCTTGAATGGACAATAGGGGCTAGTGCCCCAAAAACAATCACTTCATCTCTTTCTCTTTGCCCTGCTGGGCACAATTGAAAAGGGACGGAGAGATTAATATTGACCCATCCCTAGGCCACGCCCCCTGAGCTGGAGGACAAGGTCAAATGGTGCCTGGTCATCAGGCTGACTCTTCGTTTTCTCCTCCTTTCAGCAGTGAAGAGCCATCCTCCCCTCCTCCCACTGCGACACCATCCCATGCGGAAACTGTATCGCCCTCACCTTGCACCCCTGATACCAGCGCTACCCAGCCAGAGGTCCAGGTGACTCCTCAAGTTGCAGAAAGCACCACATTATCTGTAGATGAAGGAGGGGGAGATGGAGACCGAGATGGAGGTGGAGCTCAAGAGACAGGGAGTGCACAGGTGGACAAGGAAGAGGTGGAGGTACAGGAAATAGAACAGGAAGAAGAAAAACCCCAGGTGCCTCAGCAACCACAACTGGAACAAGAGGAGGAGAAAAAAGAGACAGAGGAGCAAGAGAGGGAAGCAACGTGTACGGGAGGTGCGGGAAGGAGGCCGAGCTTGCATCACACTGCCTCACCAATCAGAGTACAGAGGAATGGAACGTGCAGCCACTCCACAACCTCGGACTATGAACTCTCGCTCGACCTCAAAAACAAGCAGGTAGGGAGCAAGGCACTGTGGGATTGTGGTCTTGGCTATGTGTGAGTGTGTGATTCAGGCACAAGGATTGGATGTTCTGCTTCTTATGGTTGCTTTGAGGTGGCTGAGTTTGAGGTTTAGGCGGCTCAGGGCAGTTGGACATTTACAGGTTGATCATTCATCCTCATCCTCATCTCATACACATACATCACCATCTCCATCAGCTTTTTAACCTTTCAGTAGGCCCACATGGAATCTGTGCAGACTGTGGTGGAACACATGGAGAATTTGGTTGAAAATAGGTACACAAAGAACAATAAAATTGAATAAGACACAATTATAAATGCTTTAACTCCCCAGAGGTATAACCACTAAATATGCTTGCCATGTTGCATATACTGTATCATTATCTGTCCCCTGGATAATAATTGGGCCATTGTTTTAAAACTGACATTGATTTGCTGTGATCAAACTATTTTTAGCTTCACTTTGGAAATTCCTATGGCACAAAATACAATTTTTTCACGGATATTTGCTATAACTGTCAAATGCCCTTAGCATGTTTACATGGAACAACAGTAAAAAACATTGGCTGTAATATTGACGTAATATAAATATATAAACATAGAATTAGGGGGATATTTCTGAAAAATTAGCAGATTCCATGCAGGCCTACAGTACATGTCATTTTTATTGCAATGAGATGAGATATGTAAAAGGATGCAATGTAAAATGTGCAATGTAAAAGGATGAAATATCTGTAGCTATATTGTCAAACTTAACAAATAGCCGAGAAAGCATATTTACCAGTTATCATAAGCATGACCTTATTTTGGTAAAAATAAAAAAATCCCTTAATGAATGCTTTATGATCTAAATATCTTCTAAAGTGACAGAATCATTGAGAAGAATGTTGAATAAAAATTCTGTAATAAAAAAAATCGCTAATTGACCCCTTATTAAAATAACCTTTTACCCGATATGTTTCCTTTATATATTTAATTTTATTAAACTATTTTGTTGTTATTAGGGCCTTATCCTAACATTCCTTTGGAATCAATTCTAAGTCAAGTATCCATTTTGTTTGACATGAAGAGCAGTTTTTGTGTGGCATTGGTGTCTATGTACAGCAGTCCAAATCTATCACTTGTGAGCTCAATGATATTTATAGATCAAGTTTGATATAAGCAGAAGATTACAAGGTAGCTTACTAGGATTTAGCATCTTTGTTTCTGTGCTTTGGGAGAATTTTATTGGCTTCATAGAACAAACATGTTGCTTTAAAGACAGAACAGAAAACACCTGCAGCCTCAATTTCAGAGAGCTCCTGCAAAGGGTATATTGTGATGTCGAAGAGAAGGACATTGAGACGACAGTGAGAGATAGAAAGAGTGACAGAAAAAGAGATGGATGGAGAGAGATTGGGTGGAAAGGTTGTGTTGTCATGGTATCCCAGAGGCGACCTAAAAATTCCCATGCCTCATTTTTTCATTTTCTTGCTGAATGTTTATATTGCAAATTGCAGTCCCCCATTGGTTATGCTGAGAATTATCTAAAGGTACAGCCCAGTGTTTGCTATACCAAATTATTGTTCTGCCATCAATATTAGAAGACTTTAGGCTTTAGATAAAATGTGTACAAACATCAGAAATGGAAAAAAGATGGCAAATAAATATAACTTATGATTCAAAATGCACACTGTAAAAAATGCACACTGTGAAAAAATGGACCAATTTCAGCTGCATTACATTTTTAAGATAAATAAATATTGAACTGGCTTAAAAAATTGAGTTGTAAAATACTAGATTTTTAAAGACAATTCAATATAATTTAAGTTGAATTGACTCATAAAGCGAATCTGATTTAACTTAAAAAATTAATGAAGCTGTTTAACTGAACTTTTTAAGATTTTTTACAGTGCAGTAAAGGCTAATTTATACTGATGAAAGAAACGCTAACGAACACGTTTGTTATGTAAATGACAATTTAGAATGTTGGTGTTTGTTGGATCAGTGTGAATTAAACTTATAAATATATATGTTGTTATATTTTACAGAGCTACGTTTTTGCTATATTAGTGTAAAATCAACATGATGCCTAAAATGCAAAAGAAATAAACAAGAGCATTAGCCTGTAATTTGACAGTGTTTGTTACATTCCAGTATAACATAATGACATCCAGTATGAAATTGGTTAGTAGTATTTACAGCATTCATTAAAATGATCATTTAACCATTATAAAGCGTGTACACAGATAGTAGCTTTGTATTCCGAAGAAAGGTATTACTCACAAATGTTTTATTGTGTTATAACAGATTTCATTTTTAGAAATCTTGCGTGCACATTCACAAAGAATTGGACCTATGCTGGAAGTTGTTTCATCCCTAGGCTAAAGGTTAGAAATTCAGTCAGGTAGGATCATTGTCTAAATTAAGTAGGACATCAGAGGACAACCGACATTTTATGCAAGCCAGCCAATCACAGGTCACAGATGTATAGGCTACAGTATCAGTAGCCATGGTGATGAATTCAAGAGGAGATGTTGTACAATGAGGTTCTTTGTTGTAGTAGGGTCTGGTTTTTATGCCCTAAAAGCAATAAAACAGAAAGGAATCTAAGCCAGACATAGGTTATCATAATTCATACATGCAAGGGTTGCTGCTAGTATTTATTATTGTGACTGTATTGTCTATTGGTTTATAATAATACATTATTAATTAATTTATGTCTACATATGAAAATACATACATGGATATAATTACTGTAGGAACGTATACAGTAGATGTATAAACATATGGTTGCAATCTAATTGACTGTGCAACAGGTTTTATACTCTTGCTTTTCGCAGACATACATGTCCATGTAATGGTATTTGTACTTTAGAAGTTGAGTATATGCATTCACTTGTACAAATCTCTCTGTGTCCGCATTATACCATTGATCTTCTGTCTGTAGAGGTGTGAAATCTCTCCTGAAGCAGATAAGAGTTCTGAGCGCTGCGGATTAGTAGAGAACACTAATATCTCTCTTTCCCTGAGACATGTGATTGCACACACACAAATCCACACATTTTTTAAAAAATATACAGATGCACTGAAATACAAATACTCTGATCTAAGTAATAGTGTAATTTTGTACATTTTATTATTTTATTTATTTATTTATATACTTTATAATAATCTTTACATATTGATTGATCGATTGATTAACCGCTTAGCAATTGGTGTTGCATTAGAAAAGCTATGTTTGCACTTTATTTTACATTTACATTTTACAGTACGTTTACCTATACTTACCTAAGAAAATACTGGGTAGTATAAGGTATGGTATAAGTTTAGGTTTAGGGGTAGGTTCAGGGTTCGTACCTAGTTATTACCCAGTTATATTTACTGTAATAAGTACACAGTATGTAAATAGGAAACAGGACAATAAAGTGCTACCAAAGTTATTTAGCTGTAATGGTGGGCCTTGCGCTTAGGAAAACTGGCAGCCTTGTTAGTGAGTACTATACTCTTTTAAAGTACAATTTTGCATATTTTATTTTTTTCTTTTTCTGTTACCTGAACAGAAAAATGCATGTTCATTTCTATTATGATGCTTTAGTTCATCCAGGTGGGCCAAACAAGTTTTGGCTTCTTCTATTGTATAAATTAGGCTTACACATTTTAAACACACATTATTTGACTATTGACTTCGTTTTATATCTAATGCCAATTATAGTTCACTGACTGACCATCCTCACAACCACGTCTAGAGAATTCCATTCCTCTGGCAGAATAATTGGTTTTCTCAAGTGCTTCGGAGGTTCCATGGAGGATATTGGTCTTTAGAGTACAAATCAAACACTTTTTATCTCTATGACCTTTGTTTCCAGGTACTGCAGAAAATCTGTAGTATGTGATGCATTGCTCTGAATTTCATCTTTCTATAATCACTCAGTAGAAATCCAGACTAATGAAAAATGAATTTTTGTGAGAAATGGGTTCATACACTATCTCAACCTTCCACTTTATAAATAGAACTAAATCCTCTCTGCAGAAACTTTCGGAGTCTTTTCTGAAGCAGGAAAAAAAGTTTAGCGTATGTACTTGCACTATACCCATCTTTAAACTGCTGATGTTTAAAAAAGTGTGAATTAGCAGATTTGATGACTGGGTGATTATAGATTATACATTATATTGTATCCTATCTTTTTACAGTAGGCCATTCCCTTGATATTTTTGCCAGCCTGAGATTAATATTTTGAAAAATGGGCCAAAAGAGCCCTGTCATGCTCAATTTTTTTGTCTGAATTTGTCATTTTAAATAGAATTGTAATAGTGTGCATCAGTATACCACAAGACATACTGCAAAATGTATTTTGTTACAGATCCACATACAAAACTGGTCAACACTAAAATGCAGGTCCAATTAAGGAACAGTTAACGTCTTGGTTACGGATGTAACCTCGGTTCCCTGATGGAGGGAACGAGAAGTTGTGTCGAACCGACAGAATGGGGTTTGTCTTGAGAACCTATCATCTTCTGAGTATTTAGAAAAGGCCAATGAAAATTGGCAAATGAAATTTGCATGCCGGGCTCCTCCCCGGATGTCCGGGTATAAGAGGGAAGCCGGCGTGCTCATTCATTCACCTTTGGTCTGAGGAGCCTAAAGCATCCTCCCCCGACCGCTGGGGTGGGCGGCCAGTGTTGTGGCATGAGGGACACAACGTCTCGTTCCCTCCATCAGGGAACCGAGGTTACATCCGTAACCAAGACGTTCCCTTTCTGTCGGTCTCTCGACGTTGTGTCGAACCGACAGAATGGGGTTCCTATGGAAAACGCCACAGCACTGAGCCGCGTCACAATCTCTGCGGAGCGACGTTGACTGGCCTGGGCGAGTCAGACGAACACGCTAGCGCGAAATTATGACCTTCCAGTGGAGAGGAAGGGGGACCCAGAGCTTTCCACAAAAAGTTGGGAAGCCCCCTAACGCCGGCCGTCACGGGCGGAGGCCTGATTCTCTAAATGGCGAGAAGCCGCCCGGCACCGTACGGGCCACTGGGTAAGCATTATTCCCCCCTGGGGGGGAAAAACGCTGCAGAGGCCACTACCTACCGTAGGGAGGAATTAGTGGAGACACCACATGGTCTCACCATCAGGGGAGAACTCATGGGAAGAATGTGCGGACTGCAGGAGTTAACCGCAAGGTGGGAGTCCACCTGGGGAGGTCATGGGTTGCCAAGGTGGGAACCATTCATGAGGATACATCAGACGGAACAGCCCACGGAGGGGGGGTTACCACGTCTGGAGCACTAGGTCCGGTTAGAGCTATGTGGGAGATAACTCAACTGTTCCCCGGCCTAAGGGGGCAGGGCTGCTCTGCCCAGCCTGTCCCCTGGAAGGGTGCTTAGTGATGGATGGAATGCCTGTTCTTTACCCGAGGGGAAAGAAGTGAGGCGGGATCGCCACTGCTCCCCCCGGAGGGGGAAGGGCTTCCGCAGGCGTACGCCCTACCGGCTGCCGGTCCCACACCTTGCCAGGATGCGGGCTGACACCGGTTCCGCGCGTAGGTATTAGAACCTCACGGAGTTGTTAGGCATAGCCCAACCCGCAGCTCTGCAGATGTCTGCCAGAGAGGCGCCCTGAGCCAGTGCCCACGAGGGGTGTGCCTCACCCCCAACGGGCAGGGGCGAAATGAGATCGGTATGCCCTAACGAGGGCATCCACGATCCAGTGCGCCAGCCTCTGTTTGGAGACAGCCCTCCTGCTGACCTCCGAAACAGACAAAGAGCTGCTCAGAGCTTCTGGGCTCTGCGTGCGGTCCAAGTAGAGGCGCCGTGCGCGTACTGGACACAACACGGATAGGTTGGGTCTTCCTCCCCGGTGGGGAGCGCCTGCAGGTTCACCACCTGGTCTCTCGGGAGAGTGGTGGGAACCTTGGGCACGTAGCCGGGGCGGGGTCTCAAGATAACGTGAGAATCCCGGCCCCGAGTTCTAGGCAATCTGTGGACACGGAGGGTGCTTGTAGATCCCCTACCCTCTTGGAGGTGAGCGCCATGCGGAAAGCCGTCTTTATCAAGACTGAGAAAGAGCGGCAACCCCGAGAGGCTCGAAGGGGGCGGGGCCTCTTGAGGCCCGCCACCTAGGTCGCAAGAGGGTACGGAGCGCGGATAAGGTGGTCACCCTCTCGCGCCCCTTAGGAACCTAATGACCAGGTCGTGCTGTCCCAGAGGCTACCCAGCACTCGGGTCATGATGAGCGGCCGTAGCGGCTACATACATTCCCAGTGTGGAGGGGGAGAGGTTACTCCCCCGCTCTCTTGAGGACGGGACAGCTCGTACCCGACCGAGCAACTCCGCGGGTCTTCTCGGTGAGAAGAGCACCAGGACGAGAAGAGGCGCCACCTATGGGCGTATAGCCGCCCAGTGGCCGAAGCCCTAGCCTGAGTGACGTCCCAACCGGACCGGGGGTGGGTCACTCAGGATCTCCTCGTCCCGTCCAGACATGGAGACCAGGTTTTGCCTGGGATGCCGTAACGTGCCCCTTCCCCTGGGGAAGCTGTCCGCCAGGGGGAGCGGCCAGGGGGGAGTTGTTGTCAGAGCCTCAGCTCCGAGAACCAAGTCCTGGTTAGGCCGAAGGGGCGTAACTAGTACCACTTGATGCTCCTCTTCCCTGGCCTTGCACAGGACCTGTGCAATGAGGCTCACTGGGGGGAAGCGTACTTCCGCTTGTCCCGCGGCCAGCTGTGCGCAAGGGCATCCGTGCCGAGGGTACCTCGGACAGGGAGTACCAAAGCGGACAATGGGTGGAGTCCGGGGAGGCAACAGGACCACCTGTGCCTGGCCGAACTGCCCCAAATGAGCCGGCTGCGCGGGGAGGGAGTCGCCACTCTCCGCGAGGCGTCGACTGACGAGAGAGCACATCGGCTGTCTGGTTCAGGACGCCTGGGATGTGTGTGGCTCGCAGGGAGCTGATCACCTGCTGACTCCAGAGGAGGAGGCGTCGGGCGAGTCATGTTAGCTGCTGTGAGTGAAGAATACGCCACAGCAGCTGTGCTGTCCGACCGGACCAGCACGTGCTTCCCTGCACGAGAGGAAGTCCCTCAATGCAAGTAGCACAACCCACAACTCTAGGCAGTTGAATGCCAACGCAGGCAGGGGCCCGTCCACTGCCCCGACACTGCTTGCCAGTTGCACACGGCACCCCTTAGGGTGTGTCGGCAGAAAAGCATGTGACCAACGCCAGCTGCCGGTGTGCCACGCTCTCCAAGGAACTTGACTCTGCCGCCAGTGTTGGAGCGGTCGTATATGCATCGACCCGATGGGGGGCCACCCCCGCCGAGGATGCCATGAATCCCAGGAGCCTCCTGTTACAGGGGGACCACTGACTGTCTGATCTCAGGCAGTTCAACACTGACCGGGCGCGCTAGTCCTCGCGCCCCCCCCTGGGGGTGAGCGGGGCCACTCGTGAGGACAGAGTCGAGTTCCATACCGAGAAAGAGGATGCTCTGCACCGGGGAGAGCTTGCTCTTATCTCAGTTGACCTGTGGCCCCACCGATCTAGGTGCCGGAGCACCAGGTCCCTGTGTGTACACCCCAGATCTCGAGAGTGTGCCCAAACTTGAGCCAGTCGTCGAGATAGTTAGTACCCGTACACCTCCTTCCCAACGGGGAAGGAGGGCGGCTTCCACGACCTTCGTAAAGACTCGTGGAGACAGGGACAGACCGAAGGGGAGGACCCTGTACTGATATGCCCGTCCCTCGAGCGCGAACCGTCGGAACGGCCGATGTCGAGGGAGGATCGAGACATGAAGTACGCGTCCTAGGTCGATTGCCACGAACCAGTCCTGACGCCTGACGGACGCCAGGATGCGCTTCTGCGTGACCATCCTGAAAGGCAGCTAGTGTAGGTGCCTGTTCAGAACACGCAGATCTAAGATAGGGAGCAACCCTCCGCCTTTCTTAGGGACAATGAAGTACGGGCTGTAAAACCCGCTGAACACCTCGGCCGGTGGGACGGGCTCGATCGCTCCCTTCACCAGAAGGGAGGCGACCTCCGCCCGAAGTACGGGGGCATCCCTGCCTCAGCTGAGGTAAAAAAGGGGGCCCCGGAACTTGGGAGGACGTGTAGCGAACTGAATCGTGTAGCCAAGACGGATCGTCTTCCTCAGCAAGCCTGACAGTCTGGGGGCTCCCAGAACTGTGACAGGGGAACTAGAGGTTGATCTGCTTCATCGCCCCCGCGGAGGGTGGTTCGATGGCTAGCAGTACGGATTCCTTGCCGGGGGAGGCCCCCCGGGGAGGAGATTGGCTCTGCCATATTTCCTGCCTGGCGACTGCGCAGCTCAACGCACTGTCTGACTGAGAGTGCTGAGGGCTGGTGTTTATACTCGACATTGCGCTTCGCCATGACGCAACGTCGAGTTTGCCGTTCACCGTCGTGCAGAGGGTGAGAGCGGCTGAGGTAACCCAGAGAGAGAGGAAACTCTCCTTTTTGAGAGTAAGTGGGCGCCAGCCCCCCAGAGGGGGCCAGCAGATGGAGGGACGGGGCAGGAACCGTCCCTATCCGACCTCCCAGCGCTGTGGCTGGGGTCGGGCCCAATGGTAGCCTCGATCCCCCTGAGGTGATCCCATGACAGCCGCTGCCCGCGGCTGCTGATGGGGCGATGGTTTCCTCTTCGCTGTCTCCTCCAGGTCACTGGAGGGCGTTGAAGAGGACCAGGGCTGCTGGGAAGCAGACAGTGCACGGGACTCGACGGCCGAGGCGGCCGAGTTGCGGCACGGAGGACTGCTTTTTACTGTCGAGAACCCTCCACAGTAACACCAACCAGCCCCCCCTTGCGAGACGGGTACGTCGAGAAAGCGGACCTTCTCAGCGTTACTCATCTGCGCAAATATCGGGCAGAGGAGTTTCTCATGGACCACAAGTGTGGACATCGTCCGACCCAGGGCCCCCATGGTCACCTTGGTCGCCTGTAGAGCGAGGTCGGTGACGGCGCGGAGTTCCTGCATAAGCGCTGGGTCGGTCTTACCCTCGTGGAGCTCTCTCAACGCCCTGGCCTGGCAGGAGCCATAGCGTGGAGAGAGGAGGCAGCTTGGTCCACCGCAATGTAAGCTCTCGACACCAGAGATGCCGAGACCCCACATGCTTTGGACGGGAGTCTAGGTCGAGCCTCCCCAGGTGGCTGCCACCTACGGGCATGAGTGCACCGCGGCGGCAAACTCCACCTGGGGGACACCGACGCATCCTCCAGCTGTCTCAACCTCGAGGGAAGAGAGGGTGACAGAACTTTGTTTGACGTGAAACGTGCCGGAAAGGGGCGTTCCAGGTCTTACAAAGTTCCTCATGCACTTCCGGTAAACACGGCACTGGGGGCGGGCGCGGCTTGGAGACGCGCTCAAACCCGAGGCGCCATGTAGCCAGCCGCGAACGCCGGGAGAGGCAGTGCGGGCACTGCAACCCAACACTCACGGCGGCCCGGGAAAGCATGGCCGACATCTCGACATCCGCTTTTTCCTGGGCTCGACCCCCCGAGGGAGGGAGCCCGAAGAATCGTCGGAGTCGGATGGCAGTACGTCACCCCCCGATGCTGCAAGAGACCTCTCATCATCACGCATCGTGTCCGAATACGTGATTGAGGAATAAGACGGCGGACCGTCTTTTTGGGGAACGGTCAGACGAGCGAAACGAGGTGTGAACGGTCCGTGAGCCGTGGCTGGCGGATTATCGCTCACAGTAATCCTCATATCACCCTCGCTGCTTGCCATAGCGGACGGCAGGGCCGTAGTCCTGCCGCCACGGAACGGGGAGCAAACGAGGTGGTGGCTGAGTCCCGTGGGAACACAGCCACCTGTGACGCAACGTCTGAATCGTCACCGCCCACAGTGCAGGCAGGACGTATCCACAACGTCTGCCCCAGCGTACTGGAAGCAGGCATTGTGTCCGTCCCCCTCCTCGATGAGTGTGTTGCACCCATGAGAACAGCGGGACAAGCCAGGCTGGAGAAATTTGCTCTTTTAGAAAAGGAAATTGCTCGAACACCTCCGGAACTGCCGAGACGCCCAGGGGAGAGTCACTGCAGGAAGGGACCGTCCGCTGTCCACGTCGTAGATTCCAGCAGAAAGAATGATCACCAGATCGTAGAGAAGCTCATCAGATGCGTAGGCTCTGAAGAACAAAAGGTGAATGAATGAGCACTTCCCTCTTATACCCGGACATCCGGGGAGGAGCCCGGCATGCAAATTTCATTCGCCAATTTTCATTGGCCTTTTCTAAATACTCAGAAGACAAACCCCATTCTCTCGGTTCGACACAACGTCGAGAGACCGACAGAAAGGGAACAGTGAGTTTTATTCAACTTTGCAGTCTCCAAATCAAAACTGACCATCCTTATAGACGGTTTCATCTCAAAGTTAACTTCCAGTCTGTGTTTGTTATTATTTGGTCTGGCTAGTGGATAATAATATAACTATTTATTTATTATTTAATTTATATTAATATACATTTATATTCATAATTTATTGTATAATAATTGTATTAACAATTTGTTGATATTTATTGTATTCCAATTTTATAAAATAAACAATTTGTTGAATGGGTCGTGTAACTTTGTCGCATTAAAGTTTAACCAAATAACAGTTCTTCTACTGTTAACCCAAAATAACGCTGGCTAGACATACTTTAAACTTGCTAGCTAATGTAATTTACCTGTTATTTCTTTTGCTTGTTGTCAGAAATAATCTACAGGGACACTATTCTTGCTGGATGTGTACCGAAAGTTAAGTTGAGGCAACAAAAACGTGCATGCGCAGTAACATTTGTTTATGTTGTTGCTTTGAAACTGTCTATAATTACAGACTAATTTATTCAAATGTTAAAACCAAATTTTTTAAATCTTTGGAAATAAATTGACAAAAAAAACTTGTTATAATTGTCTAAAAATGATCTGATCAAAAGTACATTTTAGTTTCTAGGATAAACATCTGTGTAATTTCAATTGTTGGTGGCGCTACGCATTTTGAGATTGAAGCTCCAAATTTATTTTAGTTAATGATCAGTCTGCTCTGAACTTTATGCCTAATATTCACAATAGGTGCCAACACCTCCTTATGTCTGTCAAGTGAATTGTCAAGTGATTTCTGGTTGCAAACCAACATAACAATTACTACATTATATGCTACATTAATGTAAAATTTTGATGATGCCATGAGATGACCGTGTCGAACATAGCTTGTCCAATCAGATTTTACGGTCTGAACTATACTGACGTGCAAAACGAGGCAAAATTCTACAAGCTGTGATCCACTGTCAGCAAAGCCAGCTCCCCCAGAGTGTGTCTGAGTGCTGCTAATCTGGTTTTAGCGACTCTAGACACGATCTCTCAAAAGCTGATGGCTCCACAGATAACTACTGCTGCACCTCTTCGATGTGATTGCCTCTTTATGCTAATGAAAGCATGCCTAACCTCCCAATGAGACCTTTGATTATCCTGTCTTATGTTGATGGCCTCATAAATATACATGCATCCTTGAGATACAAATCAATGCAAATGAGAGAGTAATGTCAAGCACCAAATATGAACAGATATGTGACAGTAAGCGATTGCATCTACAGAATGGCCTTTTCCAGACAATCCTCTTTGATAACAATAGTGTGCCCAAACACAATCTCTTGACAATTCATAACTAGTTTACATAACTATTTATTCTTGTGAATTCCTATGATCTCCTACTAGGTTTGGTACTGTTTGATCCGCTTTGCACCAGTTTTAGAAAGTTTTCTAACAGTCATACATTTTTTGTACAATTCACATGACTAAATGTGACTAAACAAAGGGTGCCAATGTGAGTGTTCACACTGACGCGCAAAATGGCAGGCGAAAAAGCCTGAGGCTCGTTTTTTTGGTTTGACGCGCCGCCTTAAAAACTGGCCGATCAATGAGATTGCTGCTTTTGTTCACGTGCTTGGAGCTGCTGAAGTTACAGTTAAACACGACTTGGTGGCGCTCAAGCACAAAATGGTCTTGCTGAGCACACATTGATACCAACGACAAAGTGGAACTAAGTAGAGCACTGCGTCTGAAATCGCCTACTTCCATACTATACAGTATATTAGGCGAAAATGAGTATGGGTCATGAATAGTATGTCCAAAACCTCAGTATGCAAAAAACAGTAGGCGAGAAATACCCGGATGGTCTACTCTGTTATCCCTCTGCTGCGCGTGAACCAGAGGCTTGTTTTTCCGGCAATGAAAGTGACGAAAGCTCCCGCATAGAAGAGACGCTATCCTATTGGAACAAAACGAAAAATGCTGCATTCGTCACCGGAACTTACTGGAACTTACGGAATGCCTGCGTCATTTGCAGGAAAAATAAGCCTCTGGTTCACGCGCAGCAGAGGGATAACAGAAGCTAGACATTATCGTTAATAGCGTTGTCAATATGGGTATTTCTCTTAAACAAACGCATCGATTTCTGCCGTTCTTTGATCAATGGATGCACTTTTTGGAGTTTCAAAAAATTGCCCCCATTCTGTCATGGTTCTGCTTCTTTTAGGCTTGGATTTCCTGGTCCTGAGGCAGAGCCATGACAAAGTCTTTGGTTATGTGTGGAGAGAAACATATTATTGTCCTTTTGACAATAATATGCATTCTCTCCAGTTTCTTGTCATTGGCCCAGCGTCCCGTTTCCCGTATTACTTCCCGGCCGTGTTCCATTACCCTCACCTGCCCTGTGTCATTATCCCTCATTTGTCTTGCCCTATTTAATGCCCTCTTGTTTCATTGTCCTGTGCTCTTGCGTTGTGTGTGTGTGTACATGCTATATTTTGTATGACCCCGTGTTCCCTCATCCCAGTCTTGCCAAGTCCTCGTATCTGTTCTATTAGTAGTTGTGTTGTGTTTAGTTTGTTTTTGCCCCCCCCCGTGGGAAGTCTTTGTTTTGTTGTATTTTGCCTTTGTTTAGTTTTTCCCTATCGTGGGTGTTTTATTTGATATTAATTAAAATCTTTTGTGTTAACCCCTTCACGCCTGCCTGCAATTGGGTTCTTTCCACGCCAGCCCTGACAGAACGCAAGAGCCTACTAAGAACCCAGTAGGCGGCATGGACACTGGACGGTCCCACCTAGCTCGCCTCCTCTGCGGAATCCGCCAGGGGAGCGAGAGCTTGGACGAATATGTGGAGAGGTTCCTGGACGTTGCCGAGAATGGCGTCTTTGGGGAGGAGGAGCTTGCCGTGCTTTTCAACTCCGGTCTCAGGAATCCACTCTCGAGGGCGGAGATGAGGGCGTTGGGGCCGATGGACTTCAACACTGTGTGGCTGTCCGCCGTGGAGCGGTCGGAGTCCACGGTCTCAACATATTCCAATTACCCATCTCCGCTGGTCACGATCCCTGAGGGTGGTTCCCTGCAGATCGGGGTTGTGGGCATCGCCACGCCATCCTCCTCACCCTCGGCAGCTTCTCTACCGTCCACCAGCCTCGTTGGCAAGCAGGGGAGGCGAGCGTCCTGGGGATCCACCTCCGAGGAGTCCCAGCCGGAGCCAGCCGTGCCTTATACATCCTTCCTTCAGCCGACCACCAGGCGGGTGGCTCGGCGGAAGAAGAAGAGGCAGCGGCGGGCAGCGTAGACTCCAATCCAGCCGGTGCAGCAGCCGGCGCCCAGTCCGGTACAGCTGGCGCCCAGTCCGGTGCAGCCGTTTCCCAGTCCGGTGCAGCCGCTGTCCAGTCCCGTGTCCAGTCCCGTGTCCAGTCCTGTGTCTAGTCCTGTGTCGTCCGGAGCAGCCGGCATCCCGTCCGGTGCAGCCGGCATCCCGTCCGGTGGTACAGCCGGAGTCCAGTCCGGTGATCCAGCCGGCGTCCAGTCCGGTGCAGCCGGCGTCCAGTCCGGTGATTCAGCCGGCATCCAGTCCGGTGATCCAGCCGGCGCCCAGTCCGGTGATCCAGCCGGCATCCCAGCCGGTGGTCCAGCCGGCGTCCAGTCCGGTGGTCCAGCCGGCATCCAGTCCGGTGGTCCAGCCGGCGTCCAGTCCGGTGGTCCAGCCGGCGTCCAGTCCGGTGATCCAGCCGGCCTCCAGTCCGGTGATCCAGCTGGCGTCCAGTCCAGTGTCCAGTCCGGCGTCCAGTCCGGCGTCCAGTCCGGCGTCCAGTCCGGTGCAGCGGCCTTCCAGCCGGCGCCCAACCTTGCCCCGCCGACTTCCAAATCGGCGGACCCCCCCAGGACTTCCTCCTCTAAGTCCCCCAGGACTCTGCGCCCTCGAGCGCAGCCGGGGACTAAGACTGTTCCCCCTTCTCCCTACCCACATGGACTGCCCCCTGTGAGCCCTTGTTTGATCCAACCCCCCCTCCCATGTTTGTTATTTTTATTGTCCCACCCAAGTCCTATTGTTGTTTTGTCTTGTCTGCCCCTGATTTTGTTCTCTTTTGTCTGTTCTTGTCTCTGTCTCAGTCTACCTTGTCTCGTCTGTCTACCCCTTGGTGAGCACCTGGAGGTGCTCATTAAAGGGGGGGCTTCTGTCATGGTTCTGCTTCTTTTAGTCTTGGATTTCCTGGTCCTGAGGCAGAGCCATGACAAAGTCTTTGGTTATGTGTGGAGAGAAACATATTATTGTCCTTTTGACAATAATATGCGTTCTCTCCAGTGTCTTGTCATTGGCCCCGCCCCTCTCGTTTCCCGTATTACTTCCCGGCCGTGTTCCATTACCCTCACCTGCCCTGTGTCATTATCCCTAGTTTGTCTTGCCCTATTTAATGCCCTCTTGTTTCATTGTCATGTGCTCTTGCGTTGTGTGTGTGTATACATGCTATGTTTTGTATGACCCCGTGTTCCCGCATCCCAGTCTTGCCAAGTCCTCGTATCTGTTCTATTAGTAGTTGTGTCGTGTTCTGTTTAGTTTATTTTTGCCCCCCGTGGGAAGTCTTTGTTTTGTTGCATTTTGCCTTTGTTTAGTTTTTCCCCATCGTGGGTGTTTTATTTGTTATTAATTAAAATCTTTTGTGTTAACCCCTTCACGCCTTGGGTTCTTTCCACGCCAGCCCTGACACAGTCACTCCCATTCTACCACTTGGAAGTAAAAGGATACATGGTAATATAACTCCGACTGCATTATTCTTCAGGAAGAAAGTCATATTCAGTTAGGATGCCTTGAGGGTGAGTAAAACATGAGGAAATGTTGTTTCTTGGCTGTCTCTTTCTGTTGTTTCTTGGTATCCACCTTATGATCATCATTTTCGATAATTCAGCAATTATTCCTTATGAAAATTAGCAAACATTAATGTTTCTGGTTATGTCTTTAGGTCACCAAAAGAGACTTTCCCATTGGGCACTTAATGGAATACCCCCCAAATTATTTTGACAATAGAGTATGATTTTTCTTGACAGCAGCCTCCAACACCTTTTTTTTTGTTTCTAACCCTGTCTTATTTGGATATATATGTGTCATTTTATGCCATGTTGGTAAAGAACTGGGCTTGGACGGAGTGCCGATCCAGCTGTCAGGTTTGATTTGTCTAGGCTGAGTTGACAGAGAGCAGTGTCATCGCTATAACCCTTTCTTTTACAGCTGTAGTGGTTCCGGAATGATCTCTCTCCTCTGCTCCGCTTAGTGAAGTGATCGGAAACAGACCTGACAGCTGGCTAATGGGTGAATTTGCAGCAGGACCGCATTCGTTACACGGCTTCTTGTCTTTTTCTCTCCTGCTCACACCTTCTTTCAGCATCCAGTTTTATTTTCGACATTTTCCGTTATGTTTTTACCACACCTCAGGATTATCCGTGTTATTTTCTACGTTCAACATTCCAATTAATCTTTTATTATGTATTGTTTTATTTCTAATTTATGGGTTGTCTCATTAGGTTTCCTTCACTAACAAAAATGATAATTCATTAAAAAAATTTTGCAGTTACACAAATATCACAAGCTCCTAGTGGCTTTAGAAGTGGAATGTGTTAATATTAAAAACTGACATTTTTTCAAAGTAACAAAAATTAATATTAGAATTAAATTAGAAGTTGTTTGTTGTGTTTATAGCTTTATAGTTTTGACAATTGCTCACTTAACATATAGAGATGGTTTGGGCCACCAATTACTGTGGGATTACTGAATTCAAAGTGGTTCCCAGATATAGAACTAAATCCTCTCTACAGAAACATTTACGTTTACTTATTTGTATAGTATCATGCAATGTAATTCGCTTAGGATAAAAGCGTCTGCCAAATGTGTAAAAATGTAAAAAAAAAAACATTTTTTAAATAAATTAGATCTTTTGTTTCACCCATACTGTTATTTTTATTTTTTACCTTAAGTTTTTCTTTGGTTTATTCATCATCATATTTCAAACCACCAGCAGTGCATAAAAATGGATAAAACCTTGGATAATCTAACCTCCTTTTAAAACCTCATCCTGGGTCCTGGCCAACACTGGTCTTTATCTCTTGCTTTCGAGAAACTTCTGTGTGTGAGCAATTTGCTAAAACACGTTTTGTTATTATTGCCCGTATTCTGTCATTTCAGGGCTCACGTTCTGAAGAGAGGCCGTATTGATATAAGTTTACACCAGGGGTGTTTGCTAAAGCTTCTTTACAATGGAGCAGTGACATTTATATGCATCTATCAATCTATTGTACAGTGTAATGTATAGAGTATTGTGAATGTCTGTGCTAGTTCAGGCTCGTTTTGGTCGTCACCATGCTGTTTACCAGCAAAAAAAGAAAAATGGATAAGCCACATTCTGAAATTCTGGTTTGGCCACTTTATGTGAGAAATATGTATAACCACATGGAATTCTGAAGAAAACATTTTTAATCATTCTCTTTTTAGTCATCATAAACATACGAAGAGGAAGTCATTAACAGATGTGCAAGACATAACATCTTGAGTTGATGGCAAAGTTTATTTAAATAATGTTTTATTAACTCTTTTTACTCACTAATTAAAAACTATGCAGTATGTCTGCACTAATGGAGAAAGGCAGGTTGTCGACTATTCACGGATGAAGGAAGTAGTTTTCCCAGCTCATAGCTTCCTCTGATAAGAAACTCACAGTAGCTTGGAGCCTAGGTGCTTTTCAAAGAGAACTTAATATTCCCCAGACATATTGTTCCTTTCCCACCTAGTCAGAGACAAATGTAGATTGTTGAGATAAGATGGCTTTTTGGTGTTATTCAAACTTCTTTCAGGGTGTTTGAATCTCTAACCATGACAGAGATTACATCAACTCACTCACTCTTATCACTCGGTTTGAAATGGCAGGACTTTAATGACCTCTAATCCAAGCTCACCAACGAAAGGACAAGATCACTGACAGCTGATGGAAGCACAAAGGGAAAATATCAGGTGAAATTAAGCTTTGGGTATCAGCTAGGGTCTATGACATAGTTTTGGGACCATTCAAGACAGAATCTTTGAGTGACAGATTAAATTACTCAATTTGTCAATTTGTAGGGTAACATTGGAGCTCTGGATGGAATCATAAGATGTTCTCACAAATGTGACATTTGTATGCGTCTTGACATGAAACCATAGGCAAAGTTTTGTGTGATGTTGTAAATAAATGTATAGTCGAGCCTATAGGCTAGTTCTATGACAGACGGTGGGAAAGTCTAATGCAACCTTTGGTCAAATCAGAGTTTGATTGTGATGACTACCGTTTCATCTGCTATCTAACCATTTCATCAAATGTCACGAATCATTTCACCATAATTAATCTAATTTAATACAGGTAGTAGTGCTGGGCGATATTCTCTATAGTCAGATCGTTCAATCGCCAGCCTGTGGATCGCCGATACACGATAGTATCGAGGGGCGGGGCAATTACGCATTTATATATGACAAACTGGATTTGTGGACAAAAACAGAAGCTTACGTGTCTAGAAAATGCTCATGTGTGACTGTAATTAGCATCCTATCAGAGTTTAAGTTCAGTGTAGTTGGCAACATTGTTACTTACCACCGCAACCTTTTAAACGAGAGAAAGTAAACTATTGCTATAAGTCAATATCATTCACCCAAATGCGTCATTGATGTTGTGCTGAATATTGTCACTGTAGATTATTTCTGACAACAAGCAAAAAAAATAACAGGTAAATTACATTAGCTGTGCTCAGTGGCGGTTCTAGACTACTGTAACTGGGGGGGCCAGGCAGGGGCCACTTATGCTTTAAGGGGGAACACTAACATGTGTCATGATTAATTTTCAGTCATTTTTCACTGTCATGTATTACTGTTTTCTCTAAGTAAAATAATAAGCTAATAAAACAAGTTCAGCTCAAATTAATGTTCCATGGTCATTTATTTCACAACACATTGTATATAGTCAAAATAACAATGACAACAATAATAACATTGTGGTTTTGGCACACTTTCATGTGAATGCCATGTTAACTAAATACTCATGTAAAAATTCATGTTTTTCACATGGAATTTCAGGGTTACAAAAGTTGTCCCTCTGCACAACTAAATCACCACGCTGATGGGTCCCTGAACTTTCTTCATTCTCTAGACTTTTGTGCATTTCTGACTCTTTTTCAAAAGCATCTTATTTCTCCAGCCTTGACTGACTATTATCTTTAGTTTTCTTATTAAAAAAGGACATTATGTCCTTAGAATTTTTTCTATTCATTTTAACTGCAAATGGGAAAATTATGAAAATATGTAAATAAAAAGAGGACACTCAAATACACAACAAGTAATATACAGGACAGTATAGAATAAACTGTATTGATTACTTGAACTCTGCTAATTCCTTGGGAATGACAGACCATTTATTTTAATTATAAGGCAAAAGTGTATTTTATCAAACATTCACCCCAAGAAATGTAAGTTACATTTGATCTCATTTCATTAACAAATAACATTTCTTTAGTGTGTTACACGTTCTCTGGTAGCAGCTGATTCTTTGTATAGGCACGAGTCACGACTGCTTTATATGTAGATTTAACATGCGCAACACCGGAAAATATAGGTCAGTATTTTAATATGATGTGTAATGATATGCATTTTCGTTATATTTTTACAAAATATTTCCATTACCTGTATGATGTAGTAATCTTGGTGAAGGCGCACAGACTCGACATTGTTTGCGTCTTGCTTGCGTAATCTTCCTTCTGGCACACAAGCATCATTACTGCCACTCGCAGGACAAACTGTGCATTGCACCTGAAATTGCTCGGTTGTGGTAAAAAATTCCAGAAACGATTCCAGATTTAGGGGGACCAGTGGGGTGCCAAGTGTGCTGACCCTCCCCTAGAACCGCCCCTGGCTGTGCTGTTATTACTTGATTGCCAAATGGGAACAACTCGTGCGCTGGTTTTAAACCGTCACGCGCAAACGAATTCCTGCGAGGAAAAGCCGCATCCCAAGCTCTCTCATGCGCTGAAAACTCAAACCCCGCACATTATAAACTCTCTCTGGCGTGAGGAAAAGCCAGAGCCGCGCGCATCACAAGATCTCTCGTGTGCGGAAAACTCAAACCCCGCACAGTATGAACTCTCTGGTGCGAGGAAAAACCAGAGCCGCGCGCATCACAAGCTCTCTCGTGCGCTGAAACGTCAAAGCCCACACATTATAAACTCTCTCTGGCGCGAGGAAAAGCCAGAGCCGCGCGCATCACAAACTCTCTAGTGCGCAGAAAACATCTTGGTTATGGATGTAACCTCAGTTCCCTGATGGAGGGAACGAGACGTTGTGTCGAGCCGACAGATGGGTTCGTCCCTGAGAACCAATCGCTTCCGACTTCTTAGAAAAGGCCAATGAAATTGGCGAATGAAATTTGCATGCCCTCGGATATCCGGGTATAAAAGGGAGACGGCGTGCCTCATTCATTCACCTAAGTTCTGAGGAGCCTGAGACCTCTCACGACTGCTGCAGTGGGCAGCACGTGTTGTGGCAAGAAGGACACAACGTCTCGTTCCCTCCATCAGGGAACTGAGGTTACATCCGTAACCAAAACGCTCCCTTTCTGTCGGTCTCTCGATGTTGTGTCGAGCCGATAGATGGGGTTCCTATGGAAAACACCACAACACTGTGCCCTGTCACAATCTCTAGCGAAGCGACGGTGACTGGCCTGGGCGTGTCAGCCGTGAGCGCTACAACGAAATTGTAACCTACCAGTGGGTAGGTAGGGGGTCCCAGAGCTTTACTTGAAAGGTGGGAAGGCCCCTGCCTTCGGCCTCACAGGCAGCGGCCTTGTTTCTCTAACAGTGAGATGCCGCCTGGTACCGTAAGGCCACTGGGTAAGCGCTACTTCCTCAAGCGGGGGATGTGCTACAGGCCCTAGCCTGAGTGATGGTCTTAACCGCCGCAGGGGGTAGGCCACTCAGGATCTCCTCATCTCGTCCAGGGGCCAGACATGGAGGTTCCAGAGGTCTGGCCTGGGATGCCATAACGTGCCCTTCCCCTGGGAAAGCAGGTCTTCGTCAGGGGAATCGGCCGGGGGGAGCTGTTGTCAGGAGCATTAGCTCCGAGAACCAAGTCCAGTTGGGCCAGTATGGCGCAACTAGTACACTTGATGCTCCTCTTCCCTGACCTTGCACAGAGTCTGTGCAATGAGGCTCACTGGGGGGAAGGCGTACTTCCGCTTGTCCCACGGCCAGCTGTGCGCTAGAGCATCCGTGCCGAGGGGGGCCTCGGACGGGAGTACCCTAGCGGGCAATGGGTGGTGTCCAGGGAGGCGAACAGGTCTACCTGAGCCCTCCCGAACTGTACCCAATGAGCTGGACTGCGCGGGGGTGGAGTCGCCACTCTCCGCGAGGCGTCAACTGACGAGAGAGCGCATCGGCTGTTTGGTTCAGGTCGCCTGGGATATGTGTGGCTCGCAGGGATCTGCTCACCTGCGGATTCCACAGGAGGAGACGTCGGGCGCGTCGTGTTAGCTGCCGTGAGCGAACGCCACCCTGGCGTTGATACACGCTATGGCAGTTGTGCTGTCCGCCGGACCAGCACGTGCTTGGCCTGCACGAGAGGTTGTAGCCCCTTCAGTGCAAGTAGCACATCCAACAACTCTAGGCAGTTGATATGCCTGCGCAGGCGGGGACCCGTCCATCGCCCCGACACTGCGTGCCCGTTGCACACGGCACCCCAACCCTGCAGGGAGGCGTCTGTCATCACCACGACGCGCCTCATGACCTGCCCGAGAGGGACCCCCATCCGTAGAAAGGTCATTGAAGACCAGGGGTTAGGGTGCGTCTGCAGAGAGGCGTAATCACCATCCGCATGCTGCCCGTGTGCAACCCTCTCCAGGGAACTCGACTCTGTAGCCAGTGTTGGAGTCGTCTCATGTGGATCAATCCATACCAAAAAAGAGGATGCTCTGCACAGGGGAGAGCTTGCTCTTTTCTCGGTTGACCTGTGGTCCCAATCGATGTAGGTGCTGAAGCACTAGGTCCCTGTGTGTACATAACAGATCTCGCGAGTGTGTCAAATGAGCCAGTCGTCGAGATAGCTTAGTACTTGCACACCTCTCTCCCTGAGGGGAGTGAGGGCGGCTTCCACGATCTTCGTGAAGACTCGTGGGGACAGGGACAAACCAAAAGGGAGGACTCTGTACTAATATGCCTGACCCTCAAAAGCGAACCGTAGGAACGGGAGATGACGAGGGAGAATTGAGACATGAGAGTAAGCGTCTTTCAGGTCAATTGCCATGAATCCACCTTGACATCTCATAGATGCCAGGATGCGCTTCTGCGTGAGCATCCTGAACGGCAGCTTGAGTAGGTGCCTGTTCAGGGTATGCAGATCTAGCGACCCCCGCTTTTTTGGGGACGATGAAGTACGGGCTGTAAATCCTGTTGAACATCTCGGCTAGAGGGACGAGCACAATCGCTTCCTCACCAGAGGGCTGGTGACCTCGGCCCGAAGTACGGGAGCATCCTTGCCTCTGCTGAGGTTGAGAAAATGCCCCGAAACTTGGGCGGGCATCTGGGGAGCTGGATCGCGTAGCCGAGACGGACCGTATCCCGTAGTCACCGTGACGGTTTGGGAAGCTCTTGTCAGGCTCCCAGGGACCGAGACAGGGAGGCTAGGGGTACATTCTGCTTCATCGACCTCCCGGGGGTGGTTCGATGGCTGGCAGTGCGGATCCCTCGCCGTGGGGGGTGGGGGGGGGGTTTCCTGCCTCTGCAGTTTTACCTGCCTGGCGATGATGTAGCACAACGCACCATCGAATTAGAGTGCTAAGGCTGATGATTATCCTCGACATTTGGTCTTGCCGCAACATCGAGTTGCCGAACACCTTCGTGTAGAGGGTGAGAGCGGCTGTGATAATACCCAGACGATGATGTGGCACAACTCACCGTCGATTGAAAGTGCTTAGGCTGCTGATTATCCTCGACATTGGGTCTCGCCGTGACGCAACGTCGAGTTGCCGAACACCGTCGTGTAGAGGGTGAGAGCGGCTGTGATAAACGCCCAGAGAGAGAGAGAAAACTCTTAGAAGTGGGCTGTTGGGACGGGGCAGGAACCGTCCCGGATCGACAAACCAGTGATGGAATGGCTGGGGTTGGGCTCGAAGGTATTCTAGATCTCCCTGGGGTCTTCCCATGAGGGCCGCTTTGGCTTCCGCCGTGGCTTCTGACGGGGTGGTGGTCTCCTCTTCGATGTCTCGAAGAGGACCAGGGCTGCTGGGAAGCAGACGCTGCACGGGATCTCGGCGGCCAGAGGGCGGTCGAGTCATGGCTGGGGAGGATATACTTGATATCCTCTGTCTGCTCCTTTACTGTCGAGAACTGTGGCTCGACCGTATCACCAAACAGCCCCCCCTTGCGAGATGGGTGCGTCAAGAAAGCAGACTTTCTTGGCATTACTCATCTGTGCAAGGTTCAGACAGAGGTGTCTCTCCTGGACCACAAGTGTGGACATCGCCCGACCCAGGGCCCGCGCGGTCACCTTGGTCGCCCGTAGAGCGAGGTCGGTGACGGCGCGGAGTTCCTGCATAAGTGCTAGGTCGGTCTTACCCTCGTGGAGCTCTCTCAGCACATTGGCCTGATGGACCTGCAAGATGGCCATAGCATGGAGAGAGGGGACAGCTTTGCAGAAAAGCCTACGTGCTTTGGACGGGTGTCTAGGTCGAGCCCCTGGGGACATCGACGTATCCTCTAGCTGCCCCACCATCGAGGGAAGAAAGGACGATGGAACTAGTTGCCATGTACGCGCCGAAGGGGGGCGTTCCAGGTCATACTAAGTTCCTCATGCACCTCCGGGGGAACACGGCACTGGGGGCGAGTGCGGCTTGGAGCCGCTCTCAAGCCCAAGGTACCGTGTATCCAGCCGCGAGCATTGGTAGAGGCAGTGCGGTGCACCTCAACCCAATGCCGGCGGCCCGGGAAAGCATGGCTGACATTTCGACGTCCGCTTCTTCCTGAGCTCGACCCCCCGAGGGAGGGAGCTTCAAGGAATCGCCGGAGTCTGATGCCAGTAAGTCACCCTCCGATGCTGCAACAGACATCTCATCATCACGTACCGTTTCCGATACGTGGTTGAGGAACAAGACGGTGGGACCGTCTCATGGGGAACGGTCAGACGAGGTGCGAATGGTCCGCGAGCCAGTGACTGACGGATTGGCGCTCACAGTAATCCTCATATCACCCTTGCTGCTTGCCGTAGCGGGCGGCAGGGCCGTAGTCCTGCCGTCACGGAACGGGAAGCAGACGAGGTGGTGGCTGAATCCCGTGGGAACACAGCCACCCATGACGCAACGTCTGAATCGTCAACCGCCCGCAGTGCGGGAAGGACGTATCCACAACATCTGCCCCAGCTTACTGGAAGCAGACATCGTGTCCGTCCCCCTCCTCGATGAGTGTGTTGCACCCACAACAACAGCGGGACATGCCACGCTGGAGAAATTTGCTCTTTTAGAGAAAAAACTCAAACACTTCTGGAACCGCCGAGACGCCCAGGGGAAGTCGCCGCAGGAAAGGACAGTCCGCTGCACCACGTCGTAGAACCGGCAGTCTTGTAGTTGCTATTTGTGGCGAAGTCTGTTGATCATGAGCGAAGGCTCCGAAGAACAGAAGGTGAATGAATGAGGCACGCCGTCTCCCTTTTATACCCGGATATCCAGGGACGGAGTCTGGCATGCAAATTTTATTCGCCAATTTCATTGGCCTTTTCTAAGAAGTCAGAAGCGATTGGTTCTCAGGGACGAACCCCATCTGTCGGCTCGACACAACGTCGAGAGACCAACAGAAAGGGAACTCAAAGCCCGCATATTATAAACTCTCTCTGCCGCAAGGAAAAGCCTAAGCTGCCTGCATTGCAAGCTCTCTTGCATGAAGAAATGCTCAATGCGCGTTTGTACTATTGATTTGCAACATATATTGGCAAACAGCCAACTATCGTCTAGGGAATCAGCTATTGCCGATAGGTCTGAGGATCGTCGATACACGATAGTATCTTCAATCGGAACAACCCTAGCATGTAGCAGACTTGTAATGTGTGCACTATATATGCAGTCTAATTAACCCCATTCAAACTTCGCAAATGAGCATGATACACTTTGAGCATCAAGACTATTAAGTCCTTTTTATGGTTGGGTAATTGCTTTGGATGCTGCATCCAGCGTATTGACACTTATTGGCTAATTTTATTAAGGGTTTACGCATGAAAGGCATTCGGAAAGTGGGAGACTGGGAAATTGGTTTGTCTCATGGTGTCATGATATTTAGCTATCTCTTATTAGTCTTTGTTATTGATTAGAGCATTTCATTCTTGCGTTCAGATCATGCTTGTATTTGTCATAACTGGTCCTTATCTCAATTTGTTTCCCTTCTCTTTCTTTTCAGATCGAAATGTTAGAGCACAAATATGGGGGCCACCTCATCTCACGCCGTGCCGCCTGCAAAATCCAGACGGCCTTCCGCCAATACCAGCTCAGCAAAAACTTTGAGAAGATACGAAACTCCCTCCTTGAAAGTCGTTTGCCACGCCGTATCTCCCTGCGAAAGGTGCGCGTGCAAAACACAGAGGGGATCTCGGCTGAACGGGCACTGGCTGAAGGCTGTAATCTTGCAAGTATCCCGCTGGTCCGGTCCCCATCCCTGCCCAACACAGTGGGTGGCACTCTAACTGACCTGGAGGATTCCTTCAATGAGCAAGTCCAGTCTCTTGCCAAATCAATTGATGATGCGCTCAGCAACTGGAGCATGAAAACTATGTGTTCTCTTCAAGAAAACTTCGGTACAGTTGGTGGCAAATCCGGGATGGCGGGGACAGAAGGTGTCCCCATAAACCCTGTTACACTTCAGAGTGGAACCATCCCAGCAGACAGCTCCGAGAATGTGACCCGTAGTGCCAGCAAGCTAATGATGGCCTTCCGGGACGTGACTGTTCAAATTGATAGCCAGAACTTTCGCATGTCCTCTTCGGTTATGGAATCCTCCACTTCAGTCTCTCTTGGTAATTGTGTCCAGCAGGGGGCCACGATTACGGAGAGCCTACAGCAATCTCCAGTTTACAATGCAAAGGAACAACCACTACAAGGACAACCACTGCCGCCACCACCTCCACAGGATCCAGCTCCTGCACCTCTAGAGCTGGATGCTGAGGAAGTACCAGATGGCGACTTCCCAGCCCCTCCACCGAGTGAGGAGGAACTTGGGGAGGAGCCGTCACCTCTGGTGTTTGAGAAAAAAGAATATCCAGAAGCAACCATTCCGGCACAGACAGTAATAACCTCTGATACCTTGTCTCCACCAGAGGTTGCAGAAATGCCGGACACCCCAACTGTGGAGGTTCTAGAAGCTAAACATATTGAGTCAGACCTTGCGGACAACAGCTCAGAACAGATGAGCAGTAGCAGTACATCCACTTCAGCCCGCTCTGCTTCAGAGGTCTCATCCAAAGAGGCTCTGCAGGCTATGATCCTGAGCTTGCCAAGATACCATTGCGAGAACCCAGTTAGTTGCAAATCTCCGACCCTCTCCACCGATGTCATGCGGAAACGCCTGTATCGTATTGGTCTCAACCTCTTCAACATGTGAGTACCTCTCATGTCCAATCAGAAGGGTCCCTAAACCCTAAGAGATGTGTTCATTGTTGTGGTTACAGTACTCCTTACATTCTGCTTGTATCAATTCCAGATTTTTTTATCTCTCTCATTTCATTAAGCTCTTCTCCCCTGCCACTAATATGAGGCTGCTTTCCAAAACCTTTCAGCACGTCTCTCTTTCTGTCCCCCTTTCTTGTAACATTCCCATCATCCAGTTTTATCTCCAGCTGTGCCCAACACCCCTCCATGATGCCTGTCACCCTTAGGTTTGTCTGACCTTATAAATAGCACTGTTTTTATTCAAAGTGCAGTCTCATTCTCCTTCCCCTAATGTCATCTTGCTCCAATGCACACATACAGACATGTGATTTTAGGCAAGTTCAGGCATTGCACAATAATTTATAGCTCACTGAAATAATAGGAATACAAAGTTATTTATCACCTGTGTGTTAGCAAGAGAGAGAGAGGAAAATAATGAAAAATAGAGGGTACAAACATAAAGATACAGCCCTCTTAAAAATTAAGGTGCTTCATGATGCCATAGAATAACCTTTTTAGTCTAAATGGTTCCATAAAGAACCTTTAACATCCTAAGAACCTTTCTGTTTCACAAAAGGTTCTTTGTGGCCAAAAAAGGTTCTTCAGATTATACACTCTTAAAAAAGGGTGCTTCAAAAGGTTCTTCGATGCCATAGAAGCAGCAGCAGCATGCAGTAGTGCAATAGTAGTGACTAGTGATGTCCCGATCACACTTTTTGTGCCCCCGATTCTATCCAAGTCATTTTATTTTGAGTATCTGCTGATATGAGTCCCAATCCGATACTTTTATTTTCCTAGTGCTAGGTGCACGCTCCAGGTTTATTAAGGTTATTCAAATATTACTATTTAACAGTTCAGCATTCTATAAATGATAGACTAACATGTTGTCGCAAACATAATGACAGAATTCGTCTTTTCAGCTAATTCAAATAGCAGGATTAGATTAAACATTAAAACAGCCTTTTTTATCAATGAAGTACAAGAAAATTATTTAATTGCAGCTGGACAGGAGTTTGTCCTCAGGAGGAGACAGAATAACAGAGCTTCATTTCACACTGCCTCAAAACTAAAACACTCAACACAATACTGCAAGTTCACTCTGTGGTACTCACATACTGTATATCTTTGAACTTTAACTTTTAAATAAATGGAAAACAGCATCTCTGTCATGTTAGCGGACAGGTGCTAATGCTTCTCATCTGTGTCATTAAGTTTGTTGCAAAGCTCCGGTAGAGCGCTGTATTAAATAAGAAATCAGAAGCTAACCTGTGTTCCCTTTCTGTCGGTCTCTCGACGTTGTGTCGAACCGACAGAATGGGGTTTGTCTTGAGAACCTATCATCTTCTGAGTATTTAGAAAAGGCCAATGAAAATTGGCGAATGAAATTTGCATGCCGGACTCCTCCCCGGATGTCCGGGTATAAGAGGGAAGCCGGCGTGCTCATTCATTCACCTTTTGTTCTTCAGAGCCTACGCATCTGATGAGCTTCTCTACGATCTTTGGTGATCATTTTGCTGCTGGAATCTTCGACGTGGTACAGCAGACGGTCCCTTCCTGCAGTGACTCTCCCCTGGGCGTCTTGGCAGTTCCGGAGGTGTTCGAGCAAATTTCCTTTTCTAAAAGAGCAAATTTCTCCAGCGTGGCTGTTCTCATGGGTTCAACACACTCATCGAGGAGGGGGACGGACACGATGCCTGCTTCCAGTACGCTGGGGCGGACGTTGTGGATACGTTTTGTATCCGTGGATACGTTTTGTTCCGTGGCGGCAGGACTACGGCCCTGCCGTCCACTACGGCAAGCAGCGAGGGTGATATGAGGATTACTGTGAGCGATAATCCACCAGCCACTGGCTCACGGACCGTTCGCACCTCGTCTCGCTCGTCTGACCGTTCCCCAGGAGACAGTCCGCCGTCTTATTCCTCAATCACGTATTAGGACACGATGCGTGATGATGAGATGTCTCTTGCAGCATCGGGGGGTGACGTACTGCCATCCGACTCCGACGATTCTTCGGGCTCCCTCCCTCGGGGGGTTGAGCCCAGGAAAAAGCGGATGTCGAGATGTCGGCCATGCTTTCCCGGGCCGCCGTGAGTGTTGGTTGCAGTGCCCGCACTGCCTCTCCTGGCGCTCGCGGCTGGCTACATGGCGCCTCGGGTTTGAGCACGGCTCCAAGCCGCGCCCGCCCTCAGTGCTGTGTTTACCGGAAGTGCATGAGGAACTTAGTAAGACCTGGAAACGCCCCCTTTTCGGCACGTTTCACATCAAACAAAGTTCTGTCACCCTCTCTTCCCTCGAGATTGGGACAGCTAGAGGATACGTCGATGTCCCCCAGGTGGAGTATGCCGCCGCGGTGCACTCGTGCCCGTAGGCGGCAGCCACCTGGGGGTGGGGCTCGACCTAGACTCCCGTCCAAAGCATGTGGGGTCTCGGCATCTCTGGTGTCAAGAGCTTACATTGCGGCGGACCAAGCTGCCTCCTCTCTCCACGCTATGGCTCCTGCCAGGCCAGGGCGTTGAGAGAGCTCCACGAGGGTAAGACCGACCCAGCGCTTATGAAGGAACTCCGCGCCGCCACCGACCTCGCTCTACGGGCGACCAAGGTGACCACGCGGGCCCTGGGTCGGACGATGTCCACACTTGTGGTTCACGAGATACTTCTCTGGCCAAACCTTGCGCAGATGAGTAACACCGAGAAGGTCCGGTTTCTCGACGCACCCGTCTCGCAAGGGGGGGCTGGTTGGTGTTTCTGTAGAGCCGCAGCGGCCCCGCTCACCCCCCGCCCGTCGGGGGGGGCGCGAGACCCGCACGCGGCCTCCTCCGGAGGGTTCTCGACAGTAAGAAGCAGTCCTCCGTGCCGCAACTCGGCCGCCTTCCCAGCAGCCCTGGTCCTCTTCGATGCCCTCCAGCTCTGGGGCGGCCCCCCTGTAGGACCAGCGAAGAGGAGACCATCGCCCCATCAGCAGCCGCGGCGAAGCGGCTGTCATGGGAAGACCTCAGGGGGATCGAGGCTACCATTGGGC
>NC_079913.1:13621224-13720234 GCF_024868665.1 Triplophysa rosa
TGCAGAGTCAAGTTCCTTGGAGAGCGTGGCACACCGGCAGCAGGCGTATGGTCACACGCTTTTCTGCCGACACACCCTAACCCCCTGGTCTCCATGACCTTCTTGCGGACAGGGGTCCCCTTTGGGATGCCTCCCTGCAAGGTTGGGGTGCCGTGTGCAACAGGCAAGCAGTGTCGGGGCGGTGGACGGGCCCCCGCCTGCGTTGGCATTTCAACTGCCTAGAGTTGTTGGTTGTGCTACTTGCATTGAGGAGGCTACTACCTCTCATGCATGGAAGCACGTGCTGGTCCGGTCAAACAGCACAGCTGCTGTGGCACTCACAGCAGCTAACATGACTCGCCCGACGCCTCCTCCTCTGGAGTCAGCAGGTGTTCAGCTCCCTGCGAGCCACTCACATCCCAGGCGTCCTGAACCAGAAATCCGAAGCGCTCTCTCGTCAGTCGACGCCTCGCGGAGAGTGGCGACTCCCTCCCCGAGCAGCCGGCTCATTTGGGGCAGTTCGGTCAGGCACAGGTGGTCCTTTTGCCTCCCCAGACTCCACCCATTGTCCGCTTTGGTACTCCCTGTCCGAGGTACCCTCGGCACAGATGCCCTTGCGCACAGCTGGCCGCGGGACAAGCGGATGTACCTTTCCCCCCAGTGAGCCTCATTGCACAGGTCCTGTGCAAGGCCAGGGAAGAGGAGCATCAAGTGGTACTAGTTACGCCCCTTTGGCCTAACCAGGACTTGGTTCTCGGAGCTGAGGCTCTGACAACAACTCCCCCCTGGCCGCTCCCCCTGGTTCCCCAGGGGAAGGGGCACGTTACGGCATCCCAGGCAAAACATGGCTCCATGTCTGGACGGGACGAGGAGATCCTGAGTGACCCACCCCCGGTCCGGTTGGGACGTCACTCAGGCTAGGGCTTCGGCCACTGGGCGGCTATTCTCCCATAGGTGGCGCCTCTTCTCGTCCTGGTGCTCTTCTCATTGAGAAGACCCGCGGAGTTGCTCGGTCGGGTACGAGCTGTCCCGTCCTCAAGAGAGACGGGGGAGTAACCTCTCCCCCTCCACACTGGGAATGTATGTAGCCGCTACGGCCGCTCATCATGACCCAAGTGCTGGGTAGCCTCTGGGACAGCACGACCTGGTCATTAGGTTCCCAACGGGCGCGAGAGGGTGACCACCTTATCTGCGCTCCGTACCCTCTTGCGACCTAGGTGGCTGGCCTCAAGAGGCCCCGCCCCCTTCGAGCCTCTCGGGGTTGCCGCTCTTTCTCAGTTTTGATAAAGACAGCTTTCCGCATGGCTCTCACCTCCAAGAGGGTAGGGGATCTACAAGCACCCTCCGTGTCCACAGATTGCCTAGAACTCGGGGCCGGGATTCTCACGTTATCTTGAGACCCCGCCCCGGCTACGTGCCCGAGGTTCCCACCACTCTCCCGAGAGACCAGGTGGTGAACCTGCAGGCGCTCCCCACCGGGGAGGAAGACCCAACCTATCCGTGTTGTGTCCAGTACGCGCACGGCGCCTCTACTTGGACCGCACGCAGAACCCAGAAGCTCTGAGCAGCTCTTTGTCTGTTTCGGAGGTCAGCAGGAGTGCTGTCTCCAAACAGAGGCTGGCGCACTGGATCGTGGATGCCCTCATTAGGGCATACCGATCTCAATTCGCCCCTGCCCGTTGGGAGTGAGGAAAGCACACCCCTCGTGGGCACTGGCTCAGGGCGCCTCTCTGGCAGACATCTGCAGAACTGCGGGTTGGGCTATGCCTAACAACTCCGTGAGGTTCTAATACCTATGCGCGGAACCGGTGTCAGCCCGCATCCTGGCAAGGTGTGGGACCGGCAGCCGGTAGGGCGTACGCCTGCGGAAGCCCTTCCCCCTCCGGGGGGAGCAGTGGCGATCCCGCCTCACTTCTTTCCCCTCGGGTAAAGAACAGGCATTCCATCCATCACTAAGCACCCTTCCAGGGGACAGGCTGGGCAGAGCAGCCCTGCCCCCTTAGGCCGGGGAACAGTTGAGTTATCTCCCACATAGCTCTAACCGGACCTAGTTCTCCAGACGTGGTAACCCCCCCTCCGTGGGCTGTTCCGTCTGATGTATCCTCATGAATGGTTCCCACCTTGGCAACCCATGACCTCCCCAGGTGGACTCCCACCTTGCGTTAACTCCTGCAGTCCGCACATTCCTCCCATGAGTTCTCCCCTGTGGTGAGACCATGTGGTGTCTCCACTAATTCCTCCCTACGGTAGGTAGGGCCTCTGCAGCGTTTTTCCCCCAGGGGGGAATAATGCTTACCCAGTGGCCCGTACGGTGCCGGGCGGCTTCTCGCCATTTAGAGAACTAGGCCTCCGCCCGTGACGGCCGGCGATAGGGGCTTCCCAACTTTGTGTAAAGCTCTGGGTCCCCCTCCTCTCCACTGGAGGGTCATAATTTCGCGTTAGCGTCTTTGTCTGACTCGCCCAGGCCAGTCAACGTCGCTCCGCAGAGATTGTGACGCGGCTCAGTGCTGTGGCGTTTTCCAAGGAACCCCATTCTGTCGTTCGACACAACGTCGAGAGACCGACAGAAAGGGAACGTCTTGGTTACGGATGTAACCTCGGTTCCCTGATGGAGGGAACGAGACGTTGTGTCCCTCATGCCACAACACTGGCCGCCCACCCCAGCGGTCGGGGGAGGATGCTTTAGGCTCCTCAGACCAAAGGTGAATGAATGAGCACGCCGGCTTCCCTCTTATACCCGGACATCCGGGGAGGAGCCCGGCATGCAAATTTCATTCGCCAATTTTCATTGGCCTTTTCTAAATACTCAGAAGATGATAGGTTCTCAAGACAAACCCCATTCTGTCGGTTCGACACAACGTCTCGTTCCCTCCATCAGGGAACCGAGGTTACATCCGTAACCAAGACGTTATCCGTGGACGGTTTATGATATGCACACCCCTACGACTGCAATGGTTCTTTGCGGGAACCAAAAAAGGTTCTCTATGGCAGGGGTCACTAACTAGCGGACTCCGGTCCGAATGCGACCGCGAGATGGTCCGTCCGGACCTCAAAGACTTTTGACATAATAAAAAAAATGAACGCCTAACATTATTTTCTAATGCAATCAAATTTATACCAGGCACATCAAGGTCCGCTCAGTAGCAGTTTGGGTCCTACGGCGCCACGGACAGTTAACGCATGCGCATTGTCGCTAGTTCAGACGTCGATGAGCGAAGAGAGTCGAGAGAGACTCGCTGCACAGCGCGCAGACAGATGTAACAGTCAGTGACTGCAAAACAATGTACTTTTCAAAAGTTAGAAAAGTTTACGCCGAAAACCATGTTTTGCGAGATGAATGGGTCGAGAGATTTGCATTTATTCTTCCTGCATCGACATGCACGAGACCGGTTTGTCTCATTTGCTCGGAGTCTGTTGCGGTTGTCAAAATTGGAAACCTTAAACAGCATTATGAAATTAGACGTGGACACTTTAAAGAAACTTACCCGCAGCGGTCCGAGGTAAGGACACGGAAAATATATGAGCTCAAAGCCCAGTAGGAGCGATCTACACGGGTCCTCCCTCACTCACTTACCACCCAACAACCAGCATATGAATGTTCACTAAGAATACAGTGGATCTTAGGAAAACATAACAAGCCCTTTACTGATGGGAAAAAAGTAAAAGAGTGCATGGAGGCTTTTGTGAAACACCTTTAGAAGGAAAATAAAGACATGAACTAAAAGAAAATATTAAACAAACCCCCCTTTCAGCTGCAACAAACACAAGAAGAGCTGAAATGTTATCAGAGGATGATCAGTCACAACTTGATACTGCTATTTGTTAATCTCAGTTCAGCAGAAAACAACACTTTAGTTTTCTTTTAAAGTTGTTAATGTTGAAATGAATGTATGTTCAGTGCAGGTTTAGAGATTAGGGCATTTTGCACATGTTCCTTCATTATATTGTTGTCAGACATCGTTATGCCATCGTATAGATATAAAAAAAAACATCTATTCATATTTTTAGTTATTTAATTGTCCGGACCTCGGCAGGTAAGGAGGGTTCGTTTACTGGACCTCAAGCAATTTTAGTTGAAGACTCCTGTTCTATGGCATCGCTGTGAAGAACCTTTTAAGATGCTTTATTTTTAAGAGTGTATGCGCCACCTGGCTATAATGTCATAATTTTAAGATACATGCTTTAAAGGTTTTCTGAATGCATGTTTTTTAATAAATAACAAAAATGTCAAAACTACCAACATTGGCCCAGATCACTTTATAATTGGATTTTTTTGGTGTTTAGTACTCTCCAGGTGTTTAGTACTCTCCTTGATGATTTCATTGTCAAAGATCCAAACTGTGATGTGTATCAGAATAATGCTTAAAAACAAAACCAGTTTTAGAATACCACATCAGTTTGAAAACAGCCACATCAACTACTTATTATGCCATGAATAATGTTTGATCCACTTTATTTATCTTAATCTTATTAAATACCACACTGGTATGCAATTTGCAGTTATATTTAATAGTGCTATTTTTACTAATTATAAAAAGTTATGATCTCTGTTGTATCCTGCATCCATGTTGTTAGTTCCACTTCACTGTTTTATAAATACCCTCTAACGAATTTCCTCATTTCACAGAAACACGATTCTGATATTATTTTAAATTCAAAACTGGTTCAATGTTTTATTTTCCTATAATGGATTTTTATAAGAATTATATAACATTGATATCATCTTTGTTTACAATTAAGGAACAGTCATCTCTAGAGTTCATGCATGACTGCAATATGGCACACCAAAAAAAAATCGGATTATTGTTTTGATGCACCTTCAGAATTCAGATGCGATAATAAGTATGCGTGTGTTTTGAGATACTAAAACTTTTGATACGATACCTAAGATACAAAAGTGAATGGGGTAAATCAGATCAAATGGTTGTCAAAAAGTGGACAAATTCACAAAATGTACGTACTATGCATGCAGTCAATAGTAACATGATACCTTTATTTTAAAGAAATATTTTAAATGTGCTGAAAAAGTACTTTTAAACATTTCTATGTTTTAATGTTTTCATTTTATTTCACTTACACGCACCCTTCCCACCAAGGACATTTTTCTGCATAGCTAAAGAAATGCAACTCCATTTATGAATCGTGTAGGCTTTATTTCTGCAGTGTCACAAGTCTTCAGATTAAAATTCTGCTCCCACTCTTCTATTCTCTCATGTGCAGCCTAAGATTACCCTGAGAGAGAGAGTTCGATAAAACCTCTGTATGCCCAAACATTACCAAGGTGCATTATGGGATAGGTTGAATCGAGGAATGTACAGGAGTAAGTGGATTTGTAATAAATAGTGTTGTGAAATACATTCTGACTTTCGACAAATTCAACAAATCGAGCTTGCATAGTTTGAAGATAATGTACAGATTATTTCTCCAAAACTGTGTGTGTTTTAGGGGGATTGGGGAGAAATTAGAAAGTAAAAAAGTTGTCTACTTAATTATCAATTCAATTCATTTTTAATATTACCAATTATCAAATAATAATTTTTCTTACAGACTTTGTTAATAAGAGGTGGCCAATACAAACCAGCACAGATTCGGCTACATAAGGAGTTTAAAATATCATCTTGTTGTGTTGTTTAGTGCCACAAATTCAGCAGAATATAGTCTGCAATTTGACGTGCTGCCATTGCCAAACAAAAACACTAACGACAGCTGTAGTTAAACACAATAAAATGAGAGGACTGAACAGAAACGATAATCAAAAATGCTCGCGTTTCACTTCATGGCACTTAAAGGGGGCATGCAACGGTGTTTCATGCATCCTGACTTATTTACAATGTTAAACATGCAGGCTTCTCATGCTTAACATGGTCAACTTGTCAAAAAACGAGTTGGACGTATGACAGTATTTCTGAGCTTGATACACTCTCCCAGCACTCCAACTTGTTTCGGAAAGTTTTTTATAAGTCTGGATCCCTGTTTCGTAACAGGGATCCTATTCCTTTTATTGGGCAATTCTCCCGGAAAAGCACGGCAAGACGAAGGAAATAGCCCGCCCACACATCAACCGATGAACGAGACCCGCTTACCATCAAGATTGGCTGCGCTGTGGGCCTGCAGCTGCAGCTCATTACTCTTGCAATAGTGAAGTTTATGTGTGTCTGTTTGTTCACGGCATTTCAGTGATGTATGTTATATAAACGGTGGATATAACGCTGGATTTGCAGATAGTTTGAAACTGATAGATGGAGCGGTCCCAGCTAGGGTTGGGAATCGTTTCAATTTTATCGATTCCGATTCTAATTCTGATTCTGCTTATCGATTTCGATTCTTATCGATTCCCAGTTTCGATTCCACAGTTGAAGTAAAACATTTAGATATCAACCTGTATGGTCATTTAGCCTGCTTATTGACTTGTTTGCAAAATATATATATATATATATATATAAGCACCGTTTTGTGTATATTTACACATAGAAACACACCTTTTCTGATTTATTACAATTTGTATTATCATAGTTGAACTACATCATGGTTAAACTGCAGTTACTATAATGCAACTATGGTTAATTTGTGATTCCTGTGCTTTAATGCAAATTCTATAGCTAAACTATGCTTACTATAGTAAAAAATATCGATAATTTTCATAAGGGCTTTTATTGAGATATCAGCAGATCATGCAACGCATGTACTTTTCTGAAAATATGCACACAGGAATTGATAAGAGGAATTCAAATTTTAATCTCAAGTATCCGATTCCTATTCCTTTCGATTCCGATCCGATTCCTAGCCTTTCAATTCCGATTCCAAATTGGAATTGATTTTCGATTCCCAACCCTAGTCCCAGCGCTAAAAGATGCCGGACATGAACCGTATGCGGTAAGTGAAACTAAGTAATATGTCTGTGTTTTGTTGGCAATCGGCACGTATACGTGCATAATGTAAACAACACAAACTTATAGTGAATCAATAGTTATGGAGGGATAATGCGATGGTGTAGGCTATTGTGTGATCGTGATTTAGTTCCTCCCCCGCACACCCCCAAGAGGTGGTATTTTTCTGGAAATAATCGTACAGCTGTATGTACCTTTTATAAATGTGATCAAACTAAATACTCCTTGAAGAGACGAAGTATGCAATACTACTCTATAGATACTCAAGATTAATATGAGATTGGCAGAAACTGCGTGTGTTATCCCTGTTGAAAAAAACAGCATATGCCGGGTTAGGTACGTTTTGATGCTGGTTTGTGCTGGTTTAAGCTGGTCATGTGCTGGTCCTTAGCTGGTTTATGCTGGTCATGTGCTATGTGTCAGGTTTGTGTTCAAGTAAATGCATTTGCTAACGTTTGCCACTGTTAGAACATGAAGGCATCTATAGATGTATACGATCTCAGTTTATCTAATATACACACTTGGTTTCTCTGTCTGGTAGGTGTAGATGTCAGGCCACTTATCTGGAGGTAATTCTGTCAGTTCATCCCTGGATCCATTGAGTGAGTGCGTACAGGTCGGCCAGGTTCCTTGCGTTAAAATTAACCTAAACTCTGCCCACAAACAGTGACCTTACATGTTCAAATTTAATCTGATTTTTTTCTAGTCATTGTCAAAAAGCAAGTAAACAAAACAAAATCATTAGTAATGTGGTCAGGGTGATCTTTCTGCCTCCACCTAAGCTCTGCCCACAAACAGTGATCTTACATGTTAAAATGTAATCTGATTTTTTCTAGTGATTGTCAAAAAGCAAGCAAACAAAACAAAATCATTAGTAATGTGGTCAGGGTGATCTTTCTGCCTCCACCTAAGCTCCGCCCACAAAAACGCGTCACAATGTTTACTAACAGAAAAGTCATCTATAGTCTCTTTCAAGAGAAGATTAAAGTCCCAGTGAAATAAAAAATGACTGCCTATTTTTTCATGAAATATTGCACCATTTGTAAATAGTTTATCAATGTGGGTCATTCTCTTTGTAAAAATCTTGTGCCCTCATAATCTTCAGTTAAAATCTGAAAATGCACTTCCGTCCTGATATGACTATCCATCTTAAATGACGTATGTTAGTGTCATGGTTCTGCCCCATCTTGTCTTGCTTTTCTTGATCTTGTGGCAGAGCCATGACAGAACCTCTTGTTTTATGTGGAGAGAGACAGTTTTGGCCTTCCATATACCCCCTCTCTCCGGTGTGGCGTCTCTGTTCCCGCCCTTTCGTCTCGTTATTGCTTGTTAATTAGTTCATGTCCTGCACCTGTCCCCTTCTTGATTTAGTCCCCTTTATATAGTCCTCTTGTTTCATTGTCCTGTGCTGGTTCATTGTACTGATGTGTCATGTTTGTGTCATGTGGGTGAGTTACTGTCTTTCAGTTAGTTTATTGTGGTTAATGTCAATTGTTGTTATCTTAGTTTAGTTAGTCCTTGTTCCTGTTTCCATGTTTTGTTATGTTACCCCCCCCCCCCCCGTGGGTTTTTGTTTTGTATTTTTTATATTATTAAAGTCTTGTTAACCCCTTACCTCCTGTCTGCACTTGGGTCCTCTGTCTCTCCCCTCACCCGAGAACCATGACAGCTAGAGGGCTTGGGTGGAGCATCCATTAACCCCTCCCCTTAAACTGTCAGTCTGCTGCCAGTTCCATTACAAAATGCAACGGCTATTTTTATACATCCAATCAAATCGCAGAGAAAAATGAAAGCCACGCCCACTATTTTTCACATTCAAAATTCCATTTCACTCAAAAATGCATCAAAATACAGAAGTAAAGTCAAAGCTCATGGCCTAATAGGCAGTGCTCTGACATATGGCGTGGTTTCCCTTTGGGCAACCTGAGTTCGAGTCCCGGCTAGTGGTCCTTTCCGGACCCCACCCCCTCTCTCCCCCACTTTGCTTCCTGTCCTCTCTCCCACTTAACTATCTCAATAAAGATGAAAAATGCAACCTCCGGTTCACGGGGACTTTAACAAAAAATGAGGCAACAATTAAAGAAAGAAATTAGTTTTATCCTTAATTCTGCATACACCACCAATGACCTGGCAGAGAGACTTCAATGTCTGTCATTTGTAATTCTTACAGTGAGAGCTATAATCTGAAGATTGAGGGCCTAATTAAAAGTTCTTCATCAACTATAGAAAGGACATCAAGGGAACATGACTTTTAAAAAGTTAAAAGCTTATTCTGATGAAGCAGTGCGTTTCTGTAGGCCGTTAAACTGAGATCTTCACATGCCAGTCTTATTTTCCTTTTCATTGCAGTATCCAAGGTGAAACACATTGTTCCTACCTTTTAATGAATGTTCTGTGCACTGAAAGTCATCACGTGTGTGTACTAGCAGAGGCAAATAAAGGAGTACAAGATGCAAGAATCTGAGTCATGAGCTACTGGCTCTGTTTAAATATTGTAACGTATATGACAAATAGTTTTCCATCTCTGCATAACATCTCTTTCTCTATTAATCTACAAATTTTCAACCATTACCACATGAAACCCTTTTTGCATGTTCCCTGGGGCAGAAGTTATTCACGTTCTCGGAGGTCATGACGTCATGATCCCAGGAAGAGGAGACCTGTAGTTCCTTTCAGCCGTTATGTTGTCCTTAAAAAGTATTTTCTATTAAAGAGAATATCTCCCTTGCAGTGAGCTTTGTAGAGATTTTATAATTATTTTATACACAGACAGCAACATTATACACTAACTACACTTTATAAAAACTCCCCAGAAAAAAAACAGAAATTCTCTGGCAGCTGGGGCTCCAGAAATATTCTGTAAAAAACTGTTTTTTTTCCCCCTGTAAAGTTACATAAATGTAATTAATTTATTTGTGTATATTTGCTTAAAATTTAACTTTAAAAAAACTGGGTGCAAAAACTTGACACAAAAATTTTAAGGTGCAGTGAACAAGGACCACAATTTTAACCTGAGCTTTTGTTATATAAGAGGGAATCGTATTCAAGCAAACATCCTGTAAGTGTCAGACCTGAAAACGCCCTTGTTACCGAATTAACAAAATAACAAATAACTTGGTTACGACTGTAACCTCCGTTCCCTGATGGAGGGAATGAGACGTTGTGTTGAGAGACAGACTGGGGTTTGATCTTAAGAACCTATCATCTCCGAGAGGAATTTTAAAATGCCAATGGGCTTGGTGAATGGCACACACACACCAGTCCCCGCCCCGTGCATATGGGTATAAAAGGGAGATGGCAGCGGCCATTCACTCATCTTTTGGGCTGAGGAACCTGAGAGATATCTCCCGGTCGCTGCAGTGGGTCGGCGAAGTGTTGTGGCATGAAGACACAATGTCTCGTTCCCTCCATCAGGGAATGGAGGTTACAATCGTAACCGAGAAGTTCCCCTTCAGTCGGTCTCTCGATGTTGTGTTGAGAGACAGACTGGGGACCTATCTTTACACGCCACAGTGCTGAGCCGTATCACGATCTCAAGCGGAGCGACACTGTCTAGACTAGTGAGTCACAAGTGAGCGCTACTGCGAGATGTAATCTTCCAGTGGGATCAGCACTAGTAGCATACTGAGAAGCTTGTACCGATGGCCATCACGGGCGGTGGCGTTCGTCTCTAGTAGCGAGACGCCATCTAGCGCCGTAAGAACACTGGAGAAACACTGCTCTCCTCTTTGAAGAGTGTGTTACGGAGGCCACATCCTACCACAAGGGGAGGTTACATGTGGAAACACCAACATGGTCTCACCAGTGGGGAGTACAACATGTGAGAATTTGTGTCAGCCCGGATGGGGGGACAGAACCCAGGTGGGGTAACCAGGTGGAGGTCACGGGTTCACCAACAGGGGAACCAGGAGTGAGGAATTCAACATACGGGACGACCCTGCAGGGGAGTCACTACGTATGAGGCAACAGTCCTAGTATAGGGGTCCACCTGAGCAGGGGCGACTCTACCAGTACTGGACATGGTTCCAACAGACCGCTCCGCCCGGTCTGTTTACCATAATGCCAAAAATGCTTAGTGATCGATGGAATACCTGTACTTCGCCCTAAGAGGGGAAGTAGGGAGGCTAGATAGTGCGCTAGACTTGCCTGGAGAGGGGAGAAGGTGCTTTCGCAGGCGTACACCCAAACCAGATGCCTGTCTTACACTCCCTTAGCGTGTAAGACACGGGCTGACACTGGTTCCACACGGAGGTTGTAAAACCTCGCGAAGGTACTGGGCATAGCCCAACCTGCATTTACAAGCATTACATATGTCTGCCAGAGAGGCGCCCTGAGCCAGTGCCCACGAGGAGGCCATACCCCGAGTGGAGTGGGCTCTCACTGCAAGCGGGCACAGGCGATCTTGGGACTGGTATGCCAAAGCAATGGCATCCACAATCTAGTGCGCCAATCTCTGTTTGGAGACAGCCGTCCCCTGGTGCTGTCCCCCATAACAGACAAAGAGCTGCTCAGAGTTTCTAAGGCTTTGCGTGCAGTCCAAGTAGAGGTGCAGTGCGCGTACTGGAAACAACATGTTGGAGGTTGGGTCTTCATCCCCAGAGGGGAGCGCCTGCAGGTTCACCACCTGGTCCCGGAAGGGAGTGGTGGGAACCTTGGGCACGTAACCGGGTCGGGGTCTCAGGATAACGTGAGAACTACCGGGCCCGAATTCTAGGCATCCATGGGACACAGAAAATACCTGGAGGTCCTCCACCCTCTTGATAGAAGTGAGTGCCATCAAGAGTGCCGTCTTCATCGTGAGATGAGGAAGACTGGCATCTCTGAGGGGCTCGAAAGGGGCTGTACCAAGGCCCTGTAGGACCACATTAAGGTCCCAAGAGGGTACGGAGTGCGGTCGAGGTGGATTCACCCTTCTTGTGCCCCTAAGGAACCTGGTGACCAGGTCATGTTGGCCGAGAGACTTACCCTCCACGAGATGGTGATGAGCGGTGTGAGGGACCGACGGTCAAGAAAAACAACTCACGAGTCCCCCTTCTTCATATTTTGGGATCCCGCCTCATTCTCTCGAGGTAACAAGCCAAAAAGGATCGTCCAGAAAAGTATAACTGGGAAACCCAACTCTAAACAATTTAAAGAAAACTAGGAGAACAAGATTTACCAGACGATGGAGACTTTAATTAAGACTATTCACAGACCAATCCATCACTTCTGTTCCTGCCAAAATCTCCGATCTTGTCTTTCCACCACACTTATAAAGGGAATGGATGAGCTCATCATAACACAAAAAGGGGAAACTAATAAATTCTAAACATAACAAGTAACATTACAATTTAAGACAAATATTATAAAATAAGTACATCTATAATAATGACAAATAAACTCAAATAATGAATCAACTCAAAGAGATATAACCGAATGGAGGAGATTATTAAAAAGTCCATTTCAGGTTCTCCCCATGTCTCAGCTACAGATGGTACGTCCGGGCGGAACCAAAATCAGATAAACCCCCGTTCCCGCTTGGACTCCAATCTTTGCCGGACCGGAATTTCTCCCGCAGATGTCTCGTCATTCCGGTAAACTCAAACAAAGAAATAATGTTTAGTAAAAGGTAAGTACAATTGTATATTAACTGATTTGTGTATAATTGCAAAAATAAAAGAAAACTAAAAATTACTGATGTCCTGTGTGGTTATTGCAAATCATATTTTAAACTATCAAATATAAAAAACCACGTGTCTTAACCAAATGTAACATGAGGTTGTGTTTGAACGTGAGAGAACTGCATGGATATCTGGGCTCACAAGCGCGCGCAGATGTAAATGTGTATATATATATATGTGTGCTCGAATACCCACACTTGTGCGGCTGATCTCTCAGTCCGTCACAAGCGGCAATAGCGGCTACATACTTTCATTGTGGATGGGGAGAGGTTACTCTCGAGTCTCTCTTGTAGGAAGGCCAACGCTGACTCGATCGAGCAATTCCGTGGGTTCTCCTCACGGGAAGAAAACCAGGACGAGAAGAGACGCCACTTATAAGCATAAAGACGCCTAGTGGCGGGGGCTCTAGCCTGCAGGATGGTCTCTCTGACCGCCGGCGGCAAGCCACTCAAGGTCTCCTCGTCCCATCCAGGGGCCAGACATCGAGATTCCAGAGGTCTGGCTTGGGGTGCCACACCGTGCCCTTCCCCTGCGACAGAAGGTCCTTCATCATGGGAATCGGCCAGGGGGAACTGTCGTCAGAGCCACCAGGTCTGAGAACCAAGTCTGGTTGGGCCAGTAAGGCGCAACTATCAGTACTTGATGTCCCTCTTCCCTGACCTTGCACAGGACCTGTGCAAGGAGGCTCACTGGGGGGAAGGCATACTTCCGCTTGTCCCGCGGTCAGCTGTGTGCTAAGACATCCGTGCCGAGGGGTCCCTCGGTCAGGAAGTGCCAAAGCGGGCAATGGGTGGAGTCCTGAGAGGCAAACAGGTCCACCTGCGCCTGGCCGAACCGCTCCCATATGAGCCGGACTGCGTGGGGATGGAGTCGCCATTCTCCACGGGGCGTCCCCTGACGAGAGAGAGCGCATCGGCTGTCTGGTTCAGGTCGCCCGGGATGAAAGTGGCTCGCAGGGACTTGGTCACCTGCTGACTCCAGAGGAGGAGGCGTCGGGCGAGTCATGATATCTGCCGTGAGCGTATGCCGCCTTGGTGATGGATGTACGCCATGGCAGCCATGCTGTCCGACCGGACCAGCACATGTTTGTCCTGCAAGAGGGGCCGGAGCCTCCTTAGTGCCAAAAGGACAGCCAGCAACTCCAGGCAATTGATGTGCCACCGCAGCCGGAGACCCTTCCACTTGCAGGGAGGCGTCTGTTGTGACCACGACGCGTCTCAAAACCTGCCCGAGCGGAACCTCCGCTCGGAGGAAGGTCAGATCTGACCAGGGGTTGAGGGTGCGAAGGCACTGAGGCGTTACCATAATGCACCTGGTGCCGGTGTGCCACACCATCCAGGGAACACGACTCTGAAGCCAGTGCTGAAGTTGGCCGCATGTGCATCAACCCGAGAGGGATTACCCCTGGCGAGGACGCCATGTGCCCCAGGAGCCTCTGAAAATGCCTGACAAGTTTCAGACAGTTCAGCACCGACTGCGCACGCTCGTTGGTGAGACGTGCTGACATACGGACAGAGTGTAGTTCCATTCCGAGATAAGAGGAGCTCTGCGCTGGGGAGAGCTTGCTCTTTTCTCGGTTGACCCGTAGGCCAATACGGTCTAGGTGCCGGAGCACGAGGTCCCTGTGCGTACACAACACATCTCGCGAGTGTGCCAAGATAAGCCAGTCGTCGAGATAGTTGAGTATCCGCACGCCTTGCTCCCTGAGGGGCGCTAAGGCAGCCTCTACGAGTTTGGTAAAAACCCGAGGAGACAGGGCCAAACCGAAGGGCAAGACCTTGTACTGATACGCTCTTCCCTCGAACGCGAACCGCAGGAACGGTCGGTGTCGAGGGAGGATGGAGACGTGAAAGTACATGTCCTTCAGGTCAATTGCCACAAACCAATCTTGGTGACGACCTGAGCCCAAGATGCGCTTCTGCTTCAGCATCCTGAACGGCAGCTTATGTAGGTGCTTGTTCAGGAGGCGCAGATCCAGAATGGGGCGCAGCCCCCCATCTTTTTTGGGCACTATGAAATACGGGCTGTAAAACCCGGAAGACATCTCGGTTAGAAGGACAGGTTCGATCGCACCTTTCACCAGAAGGGCAGCAACCTCATCCCGAAGCACGGGAGTGTTCTCCCCTCGAACCTAGGTGTGGAGAATGCCTCGAAACTTGGGCGGGCGCCTGGCGAACTGGATTGCATAACCGAGACGGATCATCCTCTCTAGCCAGCGTGAGGGGCTGGTGCACTCTTGCCAAGCGCCCAAGAACCGTGACAGCGGTACCAGAGGGACGATCTGCTTCACCGTGCCGTGGGAGGCTGGTTCGGTGACTGACAGAGCGGTCACCTCGCACGGGGCGGAGGTCGATGGCTCTGTTGAGTTACCTGCTTGTTGTCGCAAACCGACGCAACCTCCGGTGGAGATTGCGTCCGGCAGCTTGGTCCGTCCAAGACACCGTCGAGTCAAGGGTGCTGTGGAGGAAGAAAATCCACGGAAAATCTCCCTTTTTGTTGGGATTGTGGGCGCAGCAGGCAGCGTCCCTCTCCAACCCGTGGGCGTTGGTATGACCGGGGTCGGGCCCGATGTTAGTCCTCTTAACGGCCTGCTGAAGGGGGGCAGATGCCCTGGAACTGGAGGAGCCGCCGCGGGGGGTGGGGCTGCTGGGAAGCAGGCTGCGGTCAGGATCTGTTTGATCGCCTCAGTCTGCTTCTGCACCGCGGAGAACTGTTGTGACACATCCTCCACGGTGTCACCAAACAGCCCGGCTTGCGAGATGGGCGCATCCAGAAGGCGGGCCTTCTGGGTGTCGCCCATCTGCGCAAGATTGAGCCACAGATGCCTCTCTTTGACCACGAGTGTGGACATCGACCGACCCAAGGCTCGTGCTGTTGCCTTCGTCGCCCGAAGTGCGAGGTCAGTGGCCATGCGTAACTCGCTCATGCGAGTTGGGTCTGCCTTCCCATCATCCAGGTCTTACAGGCTGAAAGACCTCAAGGACCACCATACCGTGGAGTGTGGAAGTGGCCTGTCCTGCAGCATTGTAAGCCTTCGACACGAGTGTCGAAGAAAGCTTACAAGCCTTGGACGGAAGTCTAGGTTGACCCCTCCAGGTGGCAGCTGTCTGCGGGCACAGGTGCACCGCGACTGCATGCTCCACCTGGAGGATGTCGACATAGCCTTTGGTCGCCCCACCATCCACGGAAGTAACAGCCCCCGAGCCCGCTAGCCGGGAACGAGCCCAGGCAAGCATGGCTGACATCTCAGTGTCGGCCTCATCTTGAGCTCCACCGCCCAGGGGCGGGAGCTCAGAGAGGTCTTCCGCATCTGATGCCAGGAGGTAGCTGTCCGATGCTATGACAGAGAGTTCGTCCTCATCTCTCTGTGGAGTCTGCCCGATATGGGACAGTCTAGCGCTGGCCATCGGGGACGAGCCAGGTGAGCCTGCTGGGGTATGGGTGGTCCGCGAAGCCGAAGCTGACAGAGCGACATCCATAGGAACCTCCAAATCACGAAGTGGTCGACCTCACCGAAGCGGCAGTCGAACTCGCTTGGGAAGCAGACGGGGTGGCGGCAGCGCTAACAAAGAATGTAGCCAGCCGTGACCGTAACACCTTGATCGCCATGTTCTCACAGACAGAACATGCCAGATCGACAAACCCTGCCTCAGCATGCTTGACCCCCAAGCATGTGACGCAGGTGTCGTGCCCGTCTGACTCAAAGATAAGTCTGTTACACCCAAGGACACTGCTGCGGGACATGCTCGCAACTGTGAAAAATTTGCTCTTTTAGGTCTGTAGCTCACTGCCGAGACGCCCAGGGGAAGTCCGCTATCAGGAGGGAGAAGACCACTGCTCTGCGTCGTATATATACAGCAGTGAAGAGTCTCGAAGAGATAAATGCTTGACAATCATGCCACGCAGGTTCCGAAGAACAAAAGATGAGTGAATGGCCGCCGCCATCTCCCTTTTATAGCGCATGCACGGTGCGGAGACTAGTGTGCGTGTGCCATTCGCCAAGCCCATTGGCGTTTTAAAATTCTTCTCTGAGATGATAGGTTCTCAAGCTCAAACCCCAGTCTGTCTCTCAACACAACGTCGAGAGACTGACTGAAGGGGAACAACTGTTATTGACACAAGGCTCAGCGAACGGCATGTCCTGGAATGCACCTATCTATGAAAGGTTGAACACTGCCTCCACAAAAGAATATCAACGCCTACTTCTTGAGCTCTGCCCACTGGTTCACATATGACAGTACTGAACACAAGCTGCACGGAACCAGATAGAGCGAGTGTAAGCATCATGCCGTTAAAGATCGCAAAATATTGTGCAGTGCCTGGTTGTGGCAGAACACAGTCGCTGCATAACCTTCCTTCGTATTCCGACAGTAGGAATGCGTGGTTGAAGTTCATTTTTAAAGACGTTCCAGCTCACGTGGGGAAAACATTGAGCGTTTGTTCGCTTCATTTCAACGCAGATTCCTTGAACAAGTCTTTGCGGAGAGACTAAAATGAATAAGCAGTGCTGTACCATCAATATTGGATCCGATAGGAATGGCGAAGCAATCTTATGTGAGTAAAACATACAGTATTTGTACTATGCGTCACTATTGCTTTGTTAGAGATCGCTTCATATGCCCTGATAGTGTTACCTGGGGACCTCTAGTCATTTGTAATAATTGTAATCGGCATCTCTGTGATTTGGCGGGCTCATATATCATTTTTCAAGGTTTTATCCACCGTTTGCGAATAATGGAGGCTGTTTTGAAGTGTTTTGATATTATTTCTGGTGCTGGGTCATTTTGGCCGGGAGTCTACTATTTGTTTGTTTATTTATCATGAAAACTATAACATTTGAGACCCGTGATAGCGGTGATCTTCTGTCCGGTTTGCGGGTCTTAAATGCTGACATGTACGTGTAACGGAGGCCAGCTAGTGAAGAGCTGTGCAGTGTGTAAACCTCACTCCCCGACCAACAGAGATGCATAGCAACAGACCCTATAGACTGCGGTCTTTAGCCTCCTCGTTAAAGCGCCCATCTCCCATCCGGACCGTCGCCGGTTCGAGGCCCGTGCAGAGCGGTCCGAGGGGGACCGTTTACATTGGTGCCGTAACCCGGATGGGAGTGAGGTTTAGGGGGGTGAGTGTAACGGAGGCCAGCTAGTGAAGAGCTGTGCAGTGTGTAAACCTCACTCCCCGACCAACAGAGACGCTCTAGCGACAGACGCTAGAGACTGCGGTCTTTAGCCTCCTCGTTAGAGCGACCGTCTCCCATCCGGACCGTCGCCAGTTCGAGGCCCGTGCAGAGCGGTCCGAGGGGGACCGTTTACATTGGTGCCGTAACCCGGATGGGAGTGAGGTTTAGGGGGGTGAGTGTAACGGAGGCCAGCTAGTGAAGAGCTGTGCAGTGTGTAAACCGCACTACCCGACCAACAGAGACGCTCTAGCGTCAGACGCTAGAGACTGCTAGCTGAAATGCTAGCTCCTAGGGAGTGGGGGGGCTTGTTGGTTGTGGTTCGGGGCGTTTCATTGTTGGGACTGTGTGGGTCTGGTCTGGTTGGTCTTGTTTTGTGGTCGATGTCGGACAACAGAGGAATAAAGTTAATTATGCCATTACTACTTTTCCCTGGTTGTTCCTCTGTTGTCTGTTGTTGATCGCGGAATGGGACCGGGTTGGACCTGCACGGTTTCGGCGGGTGGGGCTTCCTGGGTCGCGGCTCGTGGGCTCTCCCTGTTCTTCGTGGACGTTGCTCGGTGGCTTTGGTCGGGGTCACTGATTGCAGCTATGACACGTCAGAGGAGATCTGGCCCTCCCGGCTGAGCCTGGTTTCTCCCGAGGTTTTTTTTCTCCATTATTCATCATTGGAGTTTGGGTTCCTCGCCACAGCAGAGCAGTGCAGTGTTGGCTTGCTCACCGGGAGACTGCATTTATTTATTTATTTATTCATTTATTTATTAGATATTATTTATTAGTAATGATCTTGCTTGGTCTATAAACACCATGCACTGTGCTGTGTTTTACCTTTCTGTGTTTTTCTTATTTGCTCCTGTAAAGCTGCTTTGGAACAATGCACATTGTGAAAAGCGCTATATAAATAAAATTGAATTTGATGAGTTTAGAGCGCCAATTCTAACATCGACCATCGGGTTTGAGGCCGTGAGAACGGTGAGGGGGGACGGTTTATGTAAAAAAGCCCATGTTCAGTTTGTGTTCTTTATTGTAAGGACTGTGCAGCAATTATGTTGGTTGTTGAATTAGATTGAGAGAGGGCGTGGCTTGTCGATCGCGCGAGAGTGGATCCGTTACTTCAGTTGAGATGCGTGAATGGCAGAGTAAAGCATAGGTCCTGCAGTACTACCTGAAAAGCATTTAATGCAAATGAAGATCTTTTCTGTAGCGACTTCACTTTGTGAACTGCAGGAAGAATATTGGTAATCTCGATTGTCATCGGATGGTGTTTAGTTGTCTCGGACTTCTCGTTGAAGCTTCTTTCGTGACGATTCTTGAATGTGCGTCATTGAAGACTGTGAGTTTCGTTTTGAGTTTTCATTATATTATTGTGCCAGTTATTCACTGTTACTTGATATACCACTGCTAGATTATAATTTATGTACTATGAGAATGTGTTTACCAGATTACGTGAGATACAGCGTTTTTTTTCTAATGAAGGAAAAGATCGCCCATTATACAGCTAAAATGACGCAGCAATTTCTGTTGTGCTGTGTGCGGTCATCGCACATTTATGCAGTTTCTATTACTGATGAAGTTTATTTGCTTATTATAGAACCACATTTGAGAGCCATACTCGGCAATGGGATAACTCAATAACACACATCATAGACTTTGCATTCCTCATCGCTGACGATTCATCGTGCATCAGAGGTCTCGAGACTGCAGCTTAACGACCAGCGTCACATTGCTATCCTTGCATCGGAACGTCTTAATAAACTGTGCAGACCAACACATACTGTTACATTCATTGGTCACTACATATTTGAGAGACCAGTTTACATCTGTATCCTTGAAATCCAAATCTGTCAATATAATTCAGTTTGTTCGTTTATTATTTTGCGTAGGCCTACGCTCTTTATCTGTATATTTGATTGTTAATCTGTGGTCTTTGATGGTGATCATGTACACAGTATATTTGATTATTGATATTCAACACCATAAAGAGTAAATAGTAAAAGTTCAACAGTACAACTGCCTCCTCTTCATTTCTCTTGTGGTCATTGGACATCAGATGTAGTAAACGACTCTCTGAGACGGTTGGCATCGTAGTAGTAATTAGTGCAATACAGATCCTTTCAAACATTAAATGGTCCTTCGAGCCGGATGTTATAACCGTCTCAGCAATGATGTCCAGACCCAGAGAGAAGACAGTAGAGGAAAAAGCGGTCAGGCCGCGCAGAATTGCTCGACAGCCATTGTATTTTCAGGACTATGAGGTTAGTCACCAACAGAGGCACCTTACATTTGCAGATGAACAGGTTAATGCTATAACAAATGCTGATGTTCTTTCTTGTATTCGTGAAATAAGAGAGGAGAGCAAGCAGCTGCGAGACGATGTGCAACGCATTTCAGATATAATCGCTAGTTCTCCTGTATTAGCTCCGCTACAGGGTTCATCACCTTCACAGTGTGCTCGGGCGGAGGATAGGGTATCTTCTACACCGGTGGCTACTAGCATGTTGGCCTCACAGCAGGAAGATCAAAATCCTTGTCAATCTGAACCACAATTTGTGCCCCCTAGGGATGAGTCCCTGCACACACTTCGTAATAGTCATCCAGGTCTTATCGAAGATCTTACTAATCATCTAAAGAGAGTAGGCAGGTTGAGTGGTAGCCCGTTACAGTCAGGGCAGTCAACACCTCAGTACACAGAACCCCCTAATAGTGGGAATTTCTCACCGCAACATGTTCCTGGCCATAGTACTAATGTCCGTGGTTTGCAGCATCGTCAGTTTGAGTCTCCTTACGGACAGGCAGAGTATGCCGTGTCGATGCACCCGAATCCACCACTCTTCACCCCTCGAGATATCAGTCGTTCTCTTGCAGATGTACAAGCTTCTCATTCACAACCAGAGTATCGGTCCATTAGAAATCTTCATGATCCATGCTTCGGAGACAGAATGCACCCTTCACAGCGAGCTGCCTTGCCAGAGCACTCAAGTCCTTATCGTCAACAGGATCGGGGATCGGACCACTATCGTAGCAATGAACGGCTGTATCCCTTTGATCGTACATATTCCAGGTTTGATCAAGATCTTAATCGTCCTTGGCACCCAATGCCAGTGCAATATCGTGGGCCTACTCCCACAATACCAAATTTCATTCATGATGATCCACGAGAGTTCTCCAGACTTAAGCTCGCTTTAGACAACGTTTTACCTGATGATGCTTCTGAATCTTTCAAGTTTCAGATACTCATGGACCATTTGAAATTAGAAGATGCTTTACTTGTTGCAGATTCTTACAGTCACAGCCGTTCTCCTTTCAGTGACACTATGCAGGCTCTTACCAACATGTATGGTCAACCACATCAGCTGGCATTGCAGCGGATCACCAGCTTAATGGACGGGCCCAATATCAAAAGTGGGGATGTCAAAGCTTTCAAGGGATTCGCTCTTCGTGTTCGTGCTTTAGTTGGAATGTTGAATCAGTTAGGTAGCCCAGGCTGGACTGAGTTGAAGTGTGGTTCTCATGTATCTCGCCTCTTAGCAAAGTTACCTTATGACCTAAGAGCCAACTTTAAGAGATTTGTTAATCCTCTTCATACTCCAATCCCTACTTTACTTGATTTGGCAGATTGGCTTGAATATGAGGTTCGAGTGCAGGTGGAAGGAACTGAATATGGTACCTACCCTGATCATGAGAAGCATAGTCTCCGCAAAGAGAAGAAGCCTGGTTTCACACCTCGAAAGCTGACCACTGTTCTACACGGGGGAGAACAGAAACAAGGGCCCACAGTGAGTCCAAAGACAGGGACATTGTCCTCTGATAAGAATCAGGAGAAGCCCAAAAGGTATTGTCCATTCTGTGATTCTGTTCAGCATTACATGAATCAGTGCTCAAACTTTAAGATCTTGAACAAGGAGCAGGTCGAGAATTGGATCAGGATGGGCCAAAGATGCTGGAGATGTGGCCGAAGTCATCAGACGTCAAAGTGTAATTTGAAAGCGAAGTGTAAGAAATGCGATAGGAGACACCTAGAGGTTCTTCATGATGTTAATACCAATTCTGAACCCCACAGGAAAGGCAACGTTCGAGAGTCCGAAGAGAGCGCATGCCCTGTAAGTTCCACTTCCCAGACCTTGTATCTCGACCGCCCCACGAGCGACAAGCAAGTGTTACTTAAACTGAGTCGGGTTGTGATTCAGAATGGCGATAGGTCGCTAGAGACTTTTGCGGTACTTGATGACGGGTCCGAGCGCACGATTCTGCTGCATGAGGCCGCTCAACGTTTAGGCCTTCAAGGTACCGTTGAAGATCTAGCTCTTCGTACGGTGAGGCATGAGGTTCACAACATCCGTGGAAGTTCGGTGTCCTTCTCTATTGCTCCAGCCTCGCAACCTGACAAATCATTCCCCATTCATGGAGCCTTTACGGCTAAAGAGCTAGGTCTTGTCCAACATTCTTATCCCTTCATTGATTTGCAGCGGAAATACCGCTATCTTAGAGATCTTCCCCTGCATGATATCAATCAAGCACAACCATTAGTGCTTATTGGATCAGACTACCCACATTTGATCACGCCAGTAGAGCCAGTGAGATTGGGACCCAAAGGAGGACCAGCAGCTGTGCGTACGAGACTAGGGTGGACGTTGCAGGGCCCATCAAAATTCCTTCGTCCACGTCTTCAGCCGCAGGAATGTCTCTTTGTTTCTTGTGTGACACCAGATTCTGAACTTCTTAACCAGGTTGAAAGGCTATGGAAACTGGATATTCTGCCTTATCGAAATGAGAAGGTAGTCACACGCTCACGACAAGATGCAGAAGCCCTCCGCATGCTAGAAGAGAAGACCATCAGAATGAATGTGGATGGAGTAAATCGATACGCTACACCATTACTCTGGAAAGATTCACTTCCCCCATTGAATGCTCCGAGGGCAGCTGTCGTAGCTCTACTATGTAGTACAGAGAGACGATTATCCAGACAGCCTCAAATGGCCACCACTTACAATGCTGAAATTCAGAAGTTGCTGGAGGCAGGCTACGTCACCCCATTAACAGCTGAGGAGTGTGAATTGAGTCCTCATTCATGGTACATACCACACCATATGGTCCATCATAATGGCAAGAACCGTATCGTATTCAATTGCTCCTTTGAATTCCAAGGCCAGTCTCTAAATGAGCACCTCTTACCTGGACCTACACTTGGGGGAAGCTTGTTGGGAGTTCTCCTCCGCTTCAGAGAGCACCCTGTAGCTGTGTGCAGTGACGTGAGGGGCATGTTTCATCAAGTCCGCCTCCTTGGCGAAGACAAGCCTTTCCTCAGATTTCTGTGGCGTAATGGCCATGCTGCTGAGCCTCCAACAGTTTTTCAGTGGGAAGTGTTGCCATTTGGAACAACCTGTAGCCCCTGTTGCGCAACATTTGCCCTTCAGTCCCATGTCAGGAACTACCTTGAGCCCACAGACGACGTGCGGCAATCTGTTGAACGCAGTTTCTACGTAGACAACTGTCTAAAAAGTGTCCCAGATGAAGAACAAGCTGAAAAACTAGTAAACAGATTGCAGCAGCATCTAATGAAGGGTGGATTCGAGTTGCGAGAATGGGCCAGTAATGTTCCTACGGTCATTCGTCACTTTCCATCTGAGCTGCAATCCCAGAGCAGTGAGATATGGATCAGTCAAGGAACAACCAATCCACAAGAACGAACCCTTGGACTGATCTGGCACTGCAAATCTGATACTGTGGCATACAAACCATATCAGAAGGAGGAAGGTGAAACCACTATGCGCAAGATCTATCGCACACTTGCTAAGCAATATGATCCCCTTGGGTATTTGATTCCTTTCACCACAAGGGCTAAGATCATTGTCCAGTAGCTCTGGGACAGAAAACGTGGCTGGGATGACCCTTGCCTCCCTGCTGAATTACTTGCTGCTTGGCAGCAATGGGAGAGTGAGCTCCCTCAGTTATCCCAGATATCTCAGCCAAGATGCTACAGCTCCAGCATCCAGCATGCAATCAAGAGTCGCAGCGTCCATGTGTTCTGCGATGCTTCGGAGAGAGCCTATGGCTATGTAGCATACATGAGTACTGAGGACGAGCAAGACAATATTCAGGTAGCCTTCTTGGCTGCGAGATCCAGAGTCGCTCCAAAAAAGCAGCTCTCCATCCCACGCTTGGAACTTTGCGCTGCACTTACAGGTGCGCAGCTGGGTGCTGTATTAAAGAAAGAGCTGACTTTAGACGTTCACACCTTTGTGTACTGGACTGATTCTACCACAGTTCTTTCATGGCTGCAATCTGATTCTTGCAGGTACAAAGTGTTTGTGGGAGTTAGAGTCACGGAAATACAAGACCTATCTGACCCAGAATCCTGGCGCTATGTTGATTCATCTAATAATCCTACTGATGACATCACACGAGGATTAGCACTGAACCAACTGGCTCAAGACACTCGCTGGAGGCAGGGTCCAGTCTTCTTAACACAACGCAAGTGCAACTGGCCGAAGGCACCTGAATGTCAAACCCCTGAGGATATTCATGAGCTCAAGAAACCTGTATTCTGTGGGTTATTACACGAGACTGCAACACCTGTCATTCCTGATGTCCATCAATTCAGTGGTTATCAAGAATATCTAGAAGCCACAGTGCAGTCCCTGCATGAAGCGCATGGCAGTCGAGAACCGCTAGATGCAGATGACTACCAAGAGGCAGAATTGACTATTCTGAGGCATTGTCAAATGCAAGACTTCCCTGAAGAGTTTGCCTTACTCAAGGAAGGAAAGACTCTCCCAACCAGCAGTCGACTGACAGGACTTGCACCTGAGCATGACAACGATTCCAACCTAATGCGAGTGGGTGGCAGACTTAGAAGATGTGATAGCCTGGCCAAAGATGTTTTACATCCGGTAATATTATCTCCGACTCATCCAGTTGTGAAACTGCTAATTAAGCACTATGATACCAAGTTACATCACCCAGGACCTGGAAGGGTGTATGCTGAACTAAGGCGAAAGTTCTGGATCTTACGGGGGAGAGAAGCAGTGAAGAAACATCAGCGCTACTGCCCTGAGTGCCAAAAGTGGAGGGGCCGACCAGAAATTCCAAGGATGTCAGACCTACCACAGTCTAGCCTTAGGATATTCAAACCCCCCTTCTTCTCCTCTGGGGTCGATTGTTTTGGTCCCTTTACAATAAAAATTGGCCGCCGCACTGAGAAAAGATGGGGTATTCTCTATAAGTGCCTCACCACACGAGCGGTCCACCTTGATCTTCTGGACCATATGGACGCTGATTCGTTTTTGTTGTCCCTCAGACGTTTTATCTCACGTAGGGGAAAGCCCTATGAGCTTCTGTCTGATCAGGGAACCAATTTCAGAGGAGGGAGTCGAGAAATGGAAGAGGTTTTCAATCAGATGCAACCCACACTCAGAGATCAGTTGGCCAAAGAACAGATCCGATTCCGTTTTAATCCTCCTAGTGCACCTCACTTCGGTGGGTCATGGGAACGAGAGGTGAGGTCTGTGAAAACAGCCTTACGGACCACACTGGGAGCCCAGATTGTAACTGAAGAGGTATTGAGGACAGTCTTAGTAGAGGTCGAAGGTATCTTAAATTCAAGACCTTTGGCTTATGTCTCTGGTGATGTGGCCGATCCAGAACCTGTTACTCCAAATTCCTTGCTTATGGGGCGGCCTGACTCCTCACTACCTCAGGTAGTTTATCCTGAGTCTGATCTGCTCAGTCGGAAGAGGTGGAGACACAGTCAGATTCTCAGTGACCACTTCTGGAAGCATTTTGTGCATGACTTTCTGCCTACGTTACAGGCTCGTCAGAAATGGAACAGAGAGAGAGAGAACATTACAGTTGGAACTGTAGTCCTTATAGTTGATGAGCAGTTACCGCGAGCACTCTGGCGAGTGGGTACTGTTTCATCCATACTTCCTAGCTCTGACGGTAGAGTCAGAACAGCTGTTGTTAAAGTGAAGGATCATACTTACACTCGACCAGTTGCTAGATTGATTAGATTACCCGCTTTACCACAGGACCCCGATGATTCAAAGAAATAGATATACTACAGGCAAATTTTGTCCTCCAAATTTGGGGCGGCTGTAAAAAAGCCCATGTTCAGTTTGTGTTCTTTATTGTAAGGACTGTGCAGCAATTATGTTGGTTGTTGAATTAGATTGAGAGAGGGCGTGGCTTGTCGATCGCGCGAGAGTGGATCTGTTTTTCTTCAGTTGAGATGAGTGAATGGCAGAGTAAAAGCATAGGTCCTGCAGTACTACCTGAAAAGCATTTAATGCAAATGAAGATCTTTTCTGTAGCGACTTCACTTTGTGAACTGCAGGAAGAATATTGGTAATCTCGATTGTCATAGGATGGTGTTTAGTTGTCTCGGACTTCTCGTTGAAGCTTCTTTCGTGACGATTCTTGAATGTGCGTCATTGAAGACAGTGAGTTTCGTTTTGAGTTTTCATTATATTATTGTGCCAGTTATTCACTGTTACTTGATATACCACTGCTAGATTATAATTTATGTACTATGAGAATGTGTTTACCAGATTACGTGAGATACAGCGTTTTTTTTCTAATGAAGGAAAAGATCGCCCATTATACAGATAAAATGACGCAGCAATTTCTGTTGTGCTGTGTGCGGTCATCGCACATTTATGCAGTTTCTGTTACTGATTAAGTTTATTTGCTTATTATAGAACCACATTTGAGAGCCATACTCGGCAATGGGATAACTCAATAACACACATCATAGACTTTGCATTCCTCATCGCTGACGATTCATCGTGCATCAGAGGTCTCGAGACTGCAACTTAACGACCAGCGTCACATTGCTATCCTTGCATCGGAACGTCTTAATAAACTGTGCAGACCAACACATACTGTTACATTCATTGGTCACTACATATTTGAGAGACCAGTTTACATCTGTATCCTTGAAATCCAAATCTGTCAATATAATTCAGTTTGTTTGTTTATTATTTTGCGTAGGCCTACGCTCTTTATCTGTATATTTGATTGTTAATCTGTGGTCTTTGATGGTGATCATGTACACAGTATATTTGATTATTGATATTCAACACCATAAAGAGTAAATAGTAAAAGTTCAACAGTACAACTGCCTCCTCTTCATTTCTCTTGTGGTCATTGGACATCAGATGTAGTAAACGACTCTCTGAGACGGTTGGCATCGTAGTAGTAATTAGTGCAATACAGATCCTTTCAAACAGGTTACATACGGTCATATATCACTAAACACCGTACAACTATAGGCTATACAAACTATACACAAAGCCTTGGCATCACATCTGGGAAATAAGTCCGTAAATTTGAGTAAAATCAAGTTACGTAACGTTACGTGTCTAACCAAATTCACAGAAAGCTCCAACTAAGTCAACTACGCAAGCTGCTATCCAATCATAGCAGTGGGCGTTTACTTCCATGTCTTCTATGCGGCCTGCCCTTAAAAACCGAGCGTTTCTCCAGCCGGCCTCGAAACCAGGGCAGAAAATAGACTATTACTTATTGATTTTGATGTTTTCGAATGTAAAAAACACGCGAACGTCATAAGTAGACATCAGACATTTTTTACACAGTTTTTTAAAGTAAAATGTACAAAAAAATAAGTAAATCCTATAGTTGTTTATGTTGAATTCATAAAATAGCTCATCTAACCGTTTCTTTGAAAAATGTTCCACAGGAGAATGGTAGTCATTTTTCATTTTTGGATGAACTCTGGAACTCTTTTAAAGAACTTTGGAACTCTGAAAGACTGCTATCGACAATCTCGGTGTATGCACTTTTAACACCATCAAAAATAAACTAGTCTCTCCCACACCGCATCACCTCAAACACCCTAGCAGATAAGGACAAGCAAATTTTTAATCAAATTGATGTGCTTCAAGTGAGTGAGAGGGAGGGTTGTCATTAGTTCCAGCAGTTTGCTTTCTGCAGGATAAAACCTGTGACAGCTCCGGCCTGAATCTCAAGCAGGTGTGTGTGTGCTCTGGGATGAGTCGGTAGGCTGAAATCTGAGTTCGTATTAATGGAGAGATTTGGGGACTGGAATGTGCTTTCCCTAAATAGGTAATTAAGAAAGAAGGGGGATTATGGGGGCTCTGTGGGTGTGTTGGAACGAGGCATGTTAAGGACAAATAGAGGACATTGAAGCATGAACGAGGAACGGCTTGTGATTGGAGTGAGTATACCTCCCTAAATTGAGTTTGACCTGCCTCGTGAACAGAATATGAATTGCACCAAAGGGAAGAGAGAGTTTGGAAAGTCATTTGTATAAACAATATAATCAACTATAGTTATTATAGTTGTGATTTTATTTATTCTGCAAAAGACAAAAGAAGATATTTTGAAAAATGTTGGTAACCAAAAACCGTTGATCCCCATTGACTTCTTTTGTACGGACACAAAACCAATGTCAATGGGGACCAATGGTTTTCTGTTACATTTACATTTAGTCATTTAGCAGACGCTTTTATCCAAAGCGACTTACAGAGAGTTCAGGGAGCAATAAGCGATATGTCATACAGGAGCATTAATACAATTGGTGCTAATACAAAGTTACCAACATTTTTCAAAATATCTTATCTTGTGTTTTGCGGAAGAAAGAAAGTCATACAGGTTTGAAATGACAAGAGGCCGTGTATGTGATGACAGAATTTTCATTTTGAAGGTGAACTATTCCTTTAAATAAATACGTGTTGCTTTTATACCCATTGGTGCATTTAGACTTCTATTGTGCATCACAGAAATGTTTCCTTTGTATCCACAGCATGACCATTTAGAACCTCCTACTATATGATTTCAGAGCCCTTAAAATTAAAAAGTGACAGGTTGTGACAGATCTTGTATTGTAACTGACAAATAGACAAACGACATCATGTTCCCCCAGTTAAGTCTGGCTGTGTCAGCATGATCTGCACATTTATTATGGCAGGTAAATCAAAGTAATGAATAGGGAAGAAAAGGTGAAATAAGGAGATTGAAGAATGCAGTCAGGACAATCCGAGAATATGTTTCGCCCCACATGTGGATGAATGAAAGGTTACTGCCCCTTCTATTAATCCATATACTTTTTTTCTCAGAGCAAAGACTTAGCATCAAGAATGCTGACTGAGGGGATAAAGCAACTCAATAAAATACACCCGAGAAGCTTCTTGCTGTCCCTCTTTGTCAGTTTTAGTGTCTGAAGGCAGAGAAGCGTTGACACTCTGGTTATTGATAAGACACTCAATGGAAATATAGAGGTTGTTAATGCTCGCTTGGATTCTGTGGAATGGCGAGATGTCTGTGTATACAGGTATATGGTACTGTAAATTCCTTCTTAAAATAGTAATGGGAACCAGTAGTTTGAGTTGAAGGTGTGTTCACAAAACCCAATGACATTCCACCTTAATGACCAATAATGTGGAATTATCACTAATGACAGTCACGATTTAATACTCACTAAATAGTGATGTCGTGATCACTCAAGTGGATTTCCTACCATCACAATTATTCTATCGGCCTCTCATTGTTCACAGTGATTGTTTATTGGTCCAGAAGTGCCCACAGCTGCTTCGATGGATCTTATTCATTGTTTTCCTATCAGCCGCATAATGCACATCATTTCCCCTTGCATTGTAAATAATGCTGCATTCTTGTTGTGTCATGATTTCCGTAATTATGTGATGTCAACACAGTGATTCAACTCTCTCTAAGCTGTTCATGTCCTCATTATTTGTTTCCATGGCAACGTTCATATTGCCAAATTGAATCAGTGAGCTGCTTTGTTGTTGATGACAGCCAAATTCTATAAAGATCAAAAAAAGGCAAACGGTATCATTGTCAGTTGGGTAAAGCGATGGCATAATGGTCTAGTGGGAAAGCTTTTATAAAAGTTAACTGTTGTTGTAATTATGAATTTAACAAAGTTTTTAAAGTCGGAACCTGCAATCATAGTAATTCTGACATGTCATAATGGCAGCATGAGTTTTGGCCTTGCACAGTTGCAGTAATGTACCGTCCATACAAATAAAGCTGAGATGTAAGTAGAGATGTTGAGTTTTATTATTTCAAAGTGATAAACAGTTCATGAATATAAGCTTGAACCATAAAAAACAAGCACATGAAACAATATGCAACCACATTCAATATCTGACGAGAGACGCTTGGAAACATTGGATATAAACCCAAACTAATTAAGGACTGCAAGAGGAAATGAACATAAACTACAAAACTCATTAGTGTTAATGATAATCTCATTGAAGTGTTAACAGTTTAAAGTAAAAATAACTTAATCTCTTTCTCTCCAACTTATTCCATGTTTCTCTCTTTTTCTCTGAATTTAACAGAAATCCTGACAAAGGCCTCCAGTTTCTCATCTCTCGTGGTTTCATTCCTGATACGCCCATAGGAGTGGCGCACTTCCTGCTCCAAAGGAAGGGGTTGAGCCGACAGATGATTGGCGAGTTTCTTGGCAACAGCAAGAAGCCCTTCAACAGAGATGTGTTAGAGTGAGTATATGAAGAATATTTTGCCGTCATCCATTGTTTAAGAACTATATATGAGAGTCTGTGAGAAAAGAAAGTTGACATAAAAGAGAATATGTACACTATTAAATGTTAGTATTTGTTTTTCACTCTGTGGATTTGGAGAGACATGGCATCTTTTAATAAGATCTCCCTTGGCTGCTGAGCTCCTGCAGTCAAGTCAAACTGCAGAGCTATGCAGTAGGAAATGATACACTCTCGAGACCTCTTAGCTGAATCAGTGTGCGTGTGTGTGTGTGTGTGTGCAATAATATAAGTTCTCTGAAAAGCTGCATCGTCCACTGTAGCTCTAAATGAATTAATGCACAACCTCCCTGGGATTGAAGAGATGGCAATATTGAGATTCCTAAAACTTTGCTTTTGTTTATCAGCACAGATATATTTTGCCAGCTATGAAGATCTTTCTTTTTCTATATGCCCCTTCAGACGTGGTTTGAATGAGAGATGAATGAGTAAAATGAAACAGCTATTGGCTTGGACCATTATTGCTGTTTGATAAAAGCATCAGTGCAGCAGCTGTTAGAAGTTGAAAAATTGTATCTGACGAGTGAGAGTTGAGGTAAAGATAAGAAACATTGAAGCATTTTAAACTGGCCATGTAGCTGTTTAAAGCTGGGATCATTCCAAGAGTGTTTTTTAGACACCGTGATCTACTGCAAATGTGCATTGGCTGGAGCAACCTAAAATTAGCATTTTTTTGTAAGAAATAGAACTCGCATGTAAGAAACAAACTGAATGATGCAGATGATCTCTGCATTTATTGCTAATTTGAAATATTTTATCAAAATCTCAGTTCAACAAGTGCTTGTGCTGTATTTCCCCATTCAGATATATAGGATGTGCACTTTGACAAGGTCATTTTGTGGTGTTTGGTTTAACAATCAATACCTGTTGATTTTTTTCTGTTCTGCAAGTTAAAAGCTTACATTTTGATTTTGTTGCAAGCTGTGTGTTGGCTTACTGTTACAGTCAAATTTCAAATGTAAAAGAACTTGAAATGCTAATGAATGTGAGTACATACTTACATTATTGTACACACAAGTTTTTGCTTCTAACGTGGGCCGGATATGCGAACGAACAGAAGGGGACATCCCACCAGACGAACGGAACAGATGCAGGGCCGCTCTTGGCCAAGAAGTCCAGGGCCGTTTTTTAGTTCCAGCCCTGATTGCCATGCCTGGTTTTTGTTTTCTGTAGTAAAGCGGGGTGTGGGTAGTAGTAGTATAAGAAATCAGAAGGGAAAAGCCTGATCCAAGTGCACACTAACCTTATGACACTAACCTTTTCTTTATCCTATTCTGTTTTGCTGTGATGACTCTTTCAAGCTGTAGCGGTTTTAGCTAATGTTATTATATTGATGAGCAAAGCTCACCAAATATGGTTCTCCACCAGATCTTTCAAGATCATATCCATGAAATGAGTTATTTAAAACATCAATTTCAGTCAAGGAATTAGTTTAGTTTAGTTTAGTTTAGTCTAGTCTAGTTTAGTTTAGTGATCAAGTATACATATTTTACGGTCTCTGATTAGTAATATAAAGCATAACAATACTTGTATGCATTCGTCCAGCAAATGCCTCAATGATATTATATATACTTTACATTATCTCATGGCCATAAGTAACGTGACTTTACCAAACAGGATTTAGAGCAAAGGTAGCGTAAATCGAAACACAGTAAAAGGGACCAAGTCTGTGAGCGTGAATACAGAAAACTCATCACAAATGAATATATATGGTTGTTTATTAAACTCTACATGATAACAAAAACAATGACGATCGCATAAAACAAACAAATACATGAAACACAAATGCGCTTGGAAGCGCGGAGGGAAAAAGAGTGAGAAGAGAGAGAGAGAGAGAGAGAGAGAGAGAGAGAGAGAGAGAGAGAGAGAGAGAGAGAGAGGGCATGGCAGCGATTTCTGAACACCAATAAAAATCATCTTTAACAAAGAGGCACAGACTTAACGCAGCTATTCTATAAATGGAAACGGATACTTGCAGTCTCCGAAGAGACCGGAGGAAGAGATGAAGCCGGAAGAGAAGAGAGGACGACAAGACAAGAGAAGGTTTTCAGAGAAGGCTCGATATTTAAGCTCATGAGAGGGCATGCCCACCTGAGTTTGAATCGACCAATCAGAGTTGAGCAGGGAAGAGGTTCTTTGTCCACTCAACAGCTAATTTGCATCTTTATGACCTCCTGGCAACTTTACAAAATATCATTCCCAATTATAACATAATGAAAAGAAAGTGTTCTATGGTCACACAATGTATATATACAAGGAGGAATTGTACAGACAAACATTTAGATATCAAAAATGGACAGGTTTGAATTGCAACAAGTCATGATTCATTCAGATGGAACGCATACAAACAAAGCCTGAATTAAACTTGTATATCTAACTGTGACAGACTATTTAAAATGGCACGAGTGCCAACACACAACCTAGATAGTTAGATATATGTATAGAAAAGGACAGTTTAATCACATACGTTCCTATTGTCAGGGACATTTCTCTGGTTAGCCTCAGATGATAAGTTAGAGATGAGACAGAGACTTCTCACCAATGCTTTGAAGCATAGGGGTCGTAAATATCCAACAGAGAGACAAAACGTTATCAAAACTCTAAAACCAGACCCCTGGAGCCAGGTTTTTGCTATGGTCTTTTGATGATGATAGCAAAAGAAACCAGGACAAAAGGGAGTGGGGGTTGATGGCTCTTCTTTCAATGACTCCGACCATTTGGCTTATGCTAGATTCTCTACAAAGCTGTCATCCATATGTGCTTTTAATATAGATTCAACAAACATCCTGTTTTTATGGTTAAGGAGGGTTATATACAGTATAGGTATATCATATAGCACTATCAAATAAGTGTTTTTATAGGTTAATATTATACACTGGGGACACTATATAACTCTATATAGGTGCCCAGACAAAAAGATGAAAAGAGAAAAGCAAAATGGAAGTATGCCATAAAGAACTTGAACTAAAGAAGTTCAAAATAAAAAACAGACATTTACAACACGTGCTTTCCCATGTACACTGCTTAAACATTTGAGACTGCAAAAAGCAAAAAGAATTACGTTTAAAAGACCCGGCTGAATTTTCTTTGATGACTAAGGTAGCAATGCAGCTGCCTATGACAGCTGCTTCCCTTGAGTTTTGTCTGTTTTTGCTGTTTGTTCTCACACAAGTTTATTGTTTTTGCATTAAATATTTAAAATGTGGCGGCATGAGATCATTTTTATTTGCTTTTGTGGCTATTGGAACATTTGCCAATGGAGCACTTTTAACAATGGACTGCAGGACCAGTATGAAGGGACTACTAGACACACACACTGAGTGGGGAAGTTACTAAGAACTAATAATGCCAGATGATAGCGTAGTTTATTTGCACATGCTGTCAATTCACTAAAGAAATGTGACAAATGAAGTAAACATGGACACAAATGTAGTGTTAGACGCATTGCGTTTAACACTACGCAATTTCCCTTTTGAATTTCTTTTTTATAGCACTGTAAAATTTTAGCACTTTGCTGTGTCGGAAAACTCACAAATCAGATTTTTAAAATTGCTGAAAGTGTGCTCAACTACATCACGTGTCTAGAAATATGCCTAGTTAAAATAATATTCTTTATTTCATCATGTTTTGATGAATTACTGCCTGATAACTGGAAATGTACACCAAAATATCTTTTTAATAAAGTTCAGTTTACCGCAACTCCTAATAGTGCAGCATTAAATACGTCAGGAAAATAAAGCTGTGTTTTGTAAATAAAGTACATAGTGTAATATGCTCTGATAAAAAAAAGCCTAAACAAGCTGATCGCTCTTGCGGTTCTTTAATGTCATACGCCAAGCAATCTGCGCAGCCCTGCATTAAGTCGAACGCGACATGTTCTTGAACACTTTGATTAGCTCGTTCCGGTTGTTTTATCAGAGTTGGGGCTAAACTCGACAGGAAAATGGATCTCGCGAGCCAGATTTGAGGATTACTGCCATACACATTCAAAGCACCCCGGGGGCATTATAGGGACCTATTATGTTAAGTTTTGCTACATGCATGTCTATGTCTTTTGAATTAAAGTGCGCAGTGCACTCTTTTGCTTTGAAACTCATGCTAGCGCTATTCATTTCATATTCGCTCCCGGCTGTGCTTGCCTGCCATTATGGTGGTGTAAAGAGAGTGGGTCACGTGACCTCCGGAGCTCTATATGATTATTTTTTTAGAAGGCCATTCTCATTGTTGTGGATAATAGTGAATTAAATTCTAAACACATTTTCTGAACAAAAGCACACTGAATTGGCTGTAGTAGCTGTTTGGTAACAGTTTAGTCAAGTCGCAGTCCATCGTAAAAGGTTGCACACCCTGCAATGTACACACTCTAGCAATGTACTGTCATGTATGATTAATGGATGAACTTCTAAAGAGGCAGAAAGAACACCGATGATGTTATTTTTGTTTTTGCAAATCCTCAAAACCAGGACACATCAATGTTACTTGGATGCTTGTGAATTGTAAGGCTAATCATTTTTGTAACGTGTGTATTTTATGTACCTGATGTGTTTGTTTCCATAGTTTTGTACATTCTAGGTCTGCAACTTTTCACAGACTGCTCCTTGTATTTTACATCTGTTGCTGTATTTGCTCCTACATATGTGACTTTATTTGTTTTGTTTCAACCCAATTTTCACCGCAAAAACATAACTATTTTACGAGGTGGCTAATTTTGGTTAATACGTATGAATTTGTACGATCTCAATAATTTGTAAATTTTAGTACGATTTGCTTTCGCGCCACTAATGTTAGGTTTAGGGGCCGGGTTAAGGGTGGGGAATCAGTATTGCTTTTTTCTAGTAATCGTTTTTGTACGATTCACAACATACAAATTTGTACGCATTAGCCACCTAGTCAAATATGTTCAAAAATTCCCTTGAGATCAGTTTTTTTCCATAGCAATATGAACAGCAAAAACCACATGGAATCTGATCTTTTCAAATTTGATTTGCGCCTTTACCATTGTTGTCCTCTATCAGATCTGATGTTTTGCAATGTGACCTCAGTCTGAATAGTCATATCCTCTCTACAGTAGATCAACATGTGTTACTGTAATGAGGCTGAAGCCGAATCAGAATCCATGTGCAGTCGTTTATTAAAATCCACAGCAAACAAATCCAAATCGATAGGCAGGTAGCGTAAACGTGAAACAGGCAGAGATAAAATACCATAAAGCAGTCCAATCCAAACAACGTAACAAGGGGATGTGGCAGCAGACGTAAACCGAACAGGACAGGCAATGGTCATAACAGAGGAAACAAGGCAGATACAATAAACGTTTGGTAAGGCAGGATAAATTGGCAATACTTCGCAATGGGTAAATGGAAAGGCATGCTTAAATAGTCCAAGAACAGGAAGTAACCAGTGAGGCAGCGAGTGCGGTAGCCAGTCAATACTCGGGAGAGGGCTCCCTCTGCTGGCGTGGAGTTATAGTTACATGTGTTCCGGTTCAATGCTTCACACTCCATCCCAGTAGATGAAACATTATGCTTCTGAAATCTGATATCGGCTGGTTTACAAAATAATGTGAACAGCAAAACAAAAAATAAGGATCTGAACACAATAACCAACCAAACCAACATACTGTCACGGCACGGGGTGATCATCTTCCTGTGGGTTTTGTTGTGTTGTCTAGCGTGTGGCACTGGTGATTTTCCACTCTGCACTCACACTCCTGCCGACACTCATCTCATTAAGACCGCTTGTTCTGGTAATTGCCCCACACCTGTTCGCTATTCTCGCCTCGTTTGATCCCTTTATTACTCCCCTGTGTCTTTCGTCTTGTGTCTGACCGTTGCATGTTTAGCCAGCTCAGACTGCCCCAGACGTAGCTGCGGCTCGTCTGTAGTTTACTGCTTTTCTGATTTACCACAGTCCTAGTCTTAGTCACAGATCTAGTCTTGCCTTGTTTTATGCCTAGAAGTATTACTCACCGCTTTCTTGTTACCTCGCATCCCTTGGCCTCTTCTTGTCTCCGTCAGTTCCCGTTGGCGTCTCGGACCGCGATCCTCTCCATCACCCGGCTCAGCACTGTCAGCTTTTGTCTACTGGTCCCACAAGAACGGACTACTCTCACCTCGGGAGGCTAAGGTGGAAATTACTCCCCGCACCCCAGTTACAGTCACTGTCATCAGCCGTGGATCTACTACGCCCTTAGGGGTTTTTTGGCCTGAGGACTCTTCTCCCCAGACCCGCGGTCTGGAGTGGGTGCTGCCTTCGTTTGTGGACTATTGACTGTTTTTTCAATAAATCTCTTGTTTTCCCCGCACTTGGGTCTCCTGTTTTGTGAGTCGACCATGACAACATACCATGTCAGAGATGCTGTCCATAGCATTCTGTTCAGAGACAGAGGTCATAGCTGTGACTAACTAACAACCCTAGGTTCAATAAAAATACCTTGAAAAACAACATTACTGTGGTACAGACCTATGGTCAGACTTGGACTGTGGTGTTTCAGCTCAGGTTTGCCCTAGTACATTAAAAAAATTGCCCTGAGAGGGCACAATACAGACATGTGGTTATTAGCCACACTCTGAGGAAGCCGAAGAGTGCCTGGGTTTTTTACAACATGAGGAATGTGATATGGTCTTACACGCTGTGCTTTATGAGTGAGTGTGCACTCTGGTGTGCACTTAAGCCTTACATACCGCAGAGTGATGATGATGAGAGAAAGAGATGAAAGAAAAAGCTGTGCTCGTGCAATGATGCGAACATGATTTCAGTTGGCAATGAACGTGACATGGCAAAATGAGGTCTAAGTGCGAGTGTGCTGATGTGGGCCTGCAATTTTTGTTTGTAATGTGATGTCAGACATTTTTGAATTTTTTGTGTCTGACTGTGAGTAGATTATGAGGTTTTGTTTATTACCTTATTAGTAGGGATACACAATAAATTATCGGCCATATCGGTAGATAAATGGTCATTTTTAATGTTATCGTATCGGCCGATAATAAAATTTGGCCGATATAATATAGCTGATAAATAATTTCCTCTGTTTAAACTTCTTCAGCTGCACGCTGTTCACAGTTAAAATACAGTATAGTGCTGTCTTTATGTCATGATCATTCATTTACCGCTATTAGCAAAACATTGTTGATGTAGGTACAGTATGAAGATACAGTATTTTTTAATGTGTAAATGATAGGAACAAAAGCATATTGTTTGAATTAAACTGCTGTCTGAATGGTTTCTGTCTTGAGACCTGTTAGACATGTGGCTATTAAGAACATTTTTCTGGGTTGCTCTGGAAGAACATCTATAATTTGTTTATTAAATAAAAAATATACCTGAAAAGTTTAAAGGTTAAAGAATCGTTAACTAATGTGAAGTAGGCTTGGTACATGATTTTCAGAGGAAAAAGAGAACTAATATTTTCTGCAGTGAATGTCCACTTTTTGCCTTTTGTTTCAGTCTTAGGGAATTTTATATTAATATTTAGAGACTGTATATCGGCAAATATATCGGTTATCGGCTTCCAATGTTAATGAATTATCGTTATCGGTCAAAATTTACATATCGGTGCATCCCTAGTTATTACCCATGTAGAAATTCTTTCAAAAGGACAGGAGCCTTTCTATCTGTGGGTTTTCTTATTATTATTTTTACATTTGAGATTCTTTTGCAATCCTACTACTACCTAAATATATTTCTTATGTTAAAGATTCTATGTGTAGATTTGTGGTGAGGTTGCGAAGTGCAACCAACGGCTCACTCCCCTCTTCCTTTCGAAGCACTACAGTGGCTGAAAGAGGACTAAGATGTTGTCACGTTTTCGCTTCTTTGTCAAAGGAGATATCATATTTACGACATGCGCTCTGTAGAGCAGTCTTTCCGTTTAGGGCTACTGTAGAAACAACATGACAAATTCCATTCAAGGGGACCCGCTGTGTATGTAGATAGAAATAGATCATTCTAAAGTAATAAAAACTAGGGATGCACCAATATGTAAATTTTGGCACATAACCAATAATTCTTGAACATTGGAAGCCAGATATATTGACCGATATACAGCATCTAAATATTAATATAACATTTTCTGAGACTTAAAAATATGCATCCAAGTACCAAGTCATGTACCAAGCCTACTTTACACTAGTGAAATATTCTTTAACCTTTCTGGTATAATGATTAATGTTTATTTAATAAACAAATCAAAGATGTTCTTCCAGAGCAACCCAGAAAGGTGTTCTCAATAGCCACAAGTCTAACAGGTCTCAAGACAGAAAGCATTCAGACAGCAGCCGGGTTTAAACAATATGCTTTTGTTCCTATAATTTACACATTCATAAATATCTACATACTGTACCTATATCAACAATGTTTAGCTATATGCAGTTAAATGAATGATCACGACAGAAAGACATTACTGTACTGGATTTGAACTGTAAGCAGCGTGCAGCTGAAGTGGTTTAACCAGAGGAAATGATTCATAATTTATCGGCTATATTATATCGGCCTCAATTTTATTATCGCCATTTATACTGATACCAATATGGCAGACAATTTATCGTGTATCCCTAGTGTCAACCCCCCCTGTAATTTTACAAAATCGCAATGTTTTATTAACAGATTTTTCATATATTTTTTAAATTGTCAAATTACAGAAAAGACATTTACAAAAACAAAAACATTTAATTTGACAGAAAATCCATTGTTTTTACGGTATATTTCTGGCGCCCAAGCTGCCGGAAAATGTCAGTTTTTTTTGTCAGTCTAAAAACAGTCCAATTACAGAAAAAGGCGACAAACAGTGTTGTAACGTCTTTATACACCTCTGAAGATATAGTTATGTATTTCTGTCAAAAGATCCTCAAAATTACACATTGCACCTTTAAGCCATTTTGAAAAGTATTCTGTTCTTTTGCACTAGTGTCATGAATGGTGAGGGAACAAGGACACAGTACAGAGGACCCAGACGCAGACAGCGGATAAGGGGTTAACAAGACATTTAATAAAATATAAATACAAAACAAAGACCCACGTGGGGGTAACAAAACAAAACAGGGGAATCTCCAACAGGACAGGACTAAGACTAAATACACCTAACAAGACTAAGATAAACATAACATGACATGACATGAACTACAAATGACTACACTAGACTAGACTAACACAGAACAGGCACTCACCAGACAAACGACAATGAACCAGCACGAGACAGAAGACACAAGGGCATAATAAAGGGGATAAATCAAGAGGGGACAGGTGCAGGACATGAACTAATTAACAAACAATAACGAGGAGACGAAAGGGCGGGAACAGAGACGCCACACCGGAGAGAGGGAGTATATGGAATGCCAAAACTGACTCTCTCCACATAAAACAAGAGGTTCTATCATGGTTCTGCCACTAGGTCAAGAAAAGCAAGACAAGGTGGGACAGAACCATGACAAAGCCCCTCCTTAAGGAGCAGCATCCTGATGCTCCTCAGGAACAAACAAGACTAGACAGACTGTGACAAAAAACATAACATACAAACCAAAAACGTGATACATAGAAAAAAAAGTCCAAACAAAGACATGGGCCGGCTGGAAGGCCGGCTGACAGTACATGGGCCGGCTGGAAGGCCGGCTGGACAGTACATGGTGCCGGCTGGAGGCCGGCTGGACAGTACATGGCGCCGGCTGGACTGGAGACATGGCGCCGGCTGGATGGCCGGCTGGACAGGACATGGCGCCGGCTGGATGGCCGGCTGGACAGGACAGGCGCCGGCTGGATGGCCGGCTGGACAGGAACGGCGCCGGCTGGATGGCCGGCTGGGAGACCAGCTATCACCGGCTGGGCAGGCCTGGATGTCGACATGACAGGACAGGATGTCGGCGGCTGGGCAGCGCTCTCTGGCACTGGGCAGCATCTCCGACGGCTGGGCAGCGCTCTCTGGCAGCTGGGCAGCAAACAAGACAAACACACACAAACAGTCACTCGACAGGCCTGGGCACCAGCTGGGAGGCCGGCAGGGATCTCAGCGGGAACAGGACACCGGCGGCCTCAACCCTGGAGGGGAATCCGACGACCTCAACCCTGGAAGGGAGCCCGGGGTCTCGATCCTGGACGGGGTTCCGGCAGTCTCGACCCCGGAAGGGAGTCCGGCGGTCCCGACTCTGGATGGAGCCCAGCGGCCTCTACCCTCCAAGGGAGTCCGGGGTTCGACCCTGGAGGAGCCCGGCGGCATCGACCCCTCCGCTGAGATCCCTCTGTCTGCTGGGTCCAATTGGCTGGTCATTCTGTCATGAATGGTGAGGGAACAAGGACACAGTACAGAGGACCCAGACGCAGACAGCGGATAAGGGGTTAACAAGACATTTAATAAAATATAAATACAAAACAAAGACCCACGTGGGGGTAACAAAACAAAACAGGGGAATCTCCAACAGGACAGGACTAAGACTAAATACACCTAACAAGACTAAGATAAACATAACATGACATGACATGAACTACAAATGACTACACTAGACTAGACTAACACAGAACAGGCACTCACCAGACAAACGACAATGAACCAGCACGAGACAGAAGACACAAGGGCATAATAGACATAGGGGATAAATCAAGAGGGGACAGGTGCAGGACATGAACTAATTAACAAACAATAACGAGGAGACGAAAGGGCGGGAACAGAGACGCCACACCGGAGAGAGGGAGTATATGGAATGCCAAAACTGACTCTCTCCACATAAAACAAGAGGTTCTATCATGGTTCTGCCACTAGGTCAAGAAAAGCAAGACAAGGTGGGACAGAACCATGACAACTAGTACATATCCCCCCATTTCCAAAATTGTCTAAGATGATCACTGTGCTGTAATGACTAAATATTTATTCTTGATACAAAATTTTATGTTAACTTTGACCTATTTTTCCTTTCAGGTCTTTAATTATAAGAGCAGTTATAGTAATACTTATATATTTATGTAAACGTGGAAAACAATGTATTATTTATGTTCTCATGCACACATGATTATGCATGGATATAAACACATTAATGAATTGATAATCAAATCACCTGTCATATGAAGTAAAAAGATGTAAATTAATGCCTTTAGAGAAAACGTATCTTCGGAAGTACTGCATCTTGAGTTCTAAGTCTGCTCTCTCATGCCATACTTGTATTTGATCTGTGTGTGCCAATTGTTCATACAGTTATTCAGCTTTGAAGAACAGTCCGTTGCTCACTTTGAAATGAGAGTGAAAGGTACAGAGGGAACAAACTGTCTCACTGCTTAAACTTATTTATTTCCCTGTAGAGATGTTATACTCATCTTTATTTTGATTAATTTTTTTGTCTTTATCTCTCTGCACCTGCTCTATGTGAAAATCGATAGCTGTTTTTCTTTTTTATACCTCCAGCTGGCAGCTTTGCATAATAGACATACAAACAGGGGTGGAAATAAAAATAGTTCTCATTTATTTGCTGGCATGCTTTATACACACCACACTACTTTTGTTTTGAATTCGAATTTTAAAGAATAAACATTTTTATGGTTTTGAATTTCGAAAGTTCACTCAAAGGAATAGTTGGCACAACAATTACATTAACACCATCTTTCTTTCTGTATGTTCCTTGAAACACAAACCAATATGTTTTGCATAATGTTCATGCTGCTTTTTCAATGCAACAAAAGCATACGTGGAGATGTAAAGTCCAAAAAGGTCCACATGACTCACTTTCACGACATTAAAAAATATTATTTTCTGTTAGCTTTATTGTTTTTGCTAGCTGCTATGAGGTCCTGTCATTCTAGGCCTTTAATGGTGGTCTGAAATCAATTGTGAGTGATATCTTCAAAAGCGTGCTAGACATTCTGTCCCCCCTATCTGTTTCTGTGATAATGTTCAGGTTCACTTCACAAAGGCTTTGGGGTTGATGTGAGCTGTCTGTCGATTTTCTTAAAACATCTCTCTCTCTCTCTCTCTCTCTATCCAACTCTCATTAGATTTTTTGCTCTTCTTTGATAGCTGTGTGGTGGATGAGATGGACTTCTCAGGGATGGAATTGGATGAAGCTTTAAGGAAGTTCCAGGCCCATATCCGTGTGCAGGGTGAGGCACAGAAAGTGGAAAGGCTGATAGAAGCATTCAGGTGAAAGCCCAGACTCCGTACACCCTCTTACACACACGTACGCGTCAGTCACCTTCATGTGCCAGAGGAAGATAAGAGCAGGGGCTGATGGGCTACTTATGGTTATGGGTGAACTTTTGGGATCCGTGAAGTATTAAAGGATGCAAAGGCAAATGGAATGTTCTCCATAAATTACATTCAACGGGAAAACATGTCCGTGTTGTATTGAAGTAAAATATATTTGCACTAATGTAATGGTTCCTGTCTGTTTAGGTTGAAAAGATATTTAGTGGTGTTGACAAGACATGCATACTTTTGAGTCTGGAAGTATGCTCCATCTAAAACTATTTTAGTCCAATTTTGTCTTTCTTTCTTTTATTTACAATAACACTTGTTGCTTTTACAATCTCATAATAATTAAGAGACTACATATAGACTACAAAATCTATTTGAACTGTCACAGATATACACAATAGAAAATCTTGAATATCTGATTCCCTTTCTGTCGGTCTCTCGACGTTGTGTCGAACTGACAGATTAGGGTTTGTCTTGAGAACCTATCATCTTCTGAGTATTTAGAAAAGGCCAATGAAAATTGGCGAATGAAATTTTCATGCCGGAATCCTCCCCGGATGTCCGGGTATAAGAGGGAAGCCGGCGTGCTCATTCATTCACCTTTTGTTCTTCAGAGCCTACGCATCTGATGAGCTTCTCTACGATCTTTGGTGATCATTTTTCTGCTGGAATCTACGACGTGGACAGCGGACGGTCCCTTCCTGCAGTGACTCTACCCTGGGCGTCTCGGAAGTTCCGGAGGTGTTCGAGCAAATTTCCTTTCTAAAAGAGCAAATTTCTCCAGCGTGGCATGTCCCGCTGTTCTCATGGGTGCAACACACTCATCGAGGAGGATGCCTGCTTCCAGTACACTGGGGCAGACGTTGTGGATACGTTCTGCCCGCACTGCGGGTGGTGACGATTCAGACGTTGCGTCACGGGTGGCTGTGTTCNCATTCATTCACCTTTTGTTCTTCAGAGCCTACGCATCTGATGAGCTTCTCTACGATCTTTGGTGATCATTTTTCTGCTGGAATCTACGACGTGGACAGCGGACGGTCCCTTCCTGCAGTGACTCTTCCCTGGGCGTCTCGGAAGTTCCGGAGGTGTTCGAGCAAATTTCCTTTCTAAAAGAGCAAATTTCTCCAGCGTGGCATGTCCCGCTGTTCTCATGGGTGCAACACACTCATCGAGGAGGATGCCTGCTTCCAGTACACTGGGGCAGACGTTGTGGATACGTTCTGCCCGCACTGCGGGTGGTGACGATTCAGACGTTGCGTCACGGGTGGCTGTGTTCCCACGGGACTCAGCCACCACCTCGTTTGCTCCCAGTTCCGTGGCGGCAGGACTACGGCCCTGCCGTCCGCTACGGCAAGCAGCGAGGGTGATATGAGGATTACTGTGAGCGATAATACTCCAGCCACTGGCTCACGGACCATTCGCAACTCGTCCCACCACTCAGGCGGCCCCCCCCTGGAGGAGACAGCGAAGAGGAGACCATCGCCCCATCAGCAGCCGCGGCGAAGCAGCCCTCATGGGAAGACCTCAGGGGGATCGAGGCTACCATTAGGCCCGACCCCAGCCACATCGCTGGGAAATCAAATAGGGACGGATCCTGCCCCGTCTCTCCATCTGCTGGCCCCCTCCGGGGGGCTAGCGCCCACTTACTCTCAAAAAAGAGAGTTTTCTCTCTCTCTGGGTTATCACAGCCGCTCCCACCCTCTGCACGAGGGTAAAAGCACAATGTCGAGTATAAACACCAGCCCTCAGCACTCTCAGTCAGACAGTGCATTGAGCTGCGCAGTCGCCAGGCAGGAAAAGCAGCAAAGCAGATCTCCTCACTGGGGGACGTCCCCCGGCAAGGAATCCATACTGCTAGCCATCGAACCACCCCCCGGGGGGACGATGAAAAATATCGAACCTTTAGTCCCCCTGTTTCATTTCTGGGAGCCTGGGCTTCCCAGACTGTCAGGCTGGCTAGGGAAGACGATCCGTCTCGGCTACGCGATCCAGTTCGCCTCACGCCCGCCAAGTTTCAGGGCATCCGTTATACCTCAGTCAGAGGCTAGGATGCTCCCGTACTTCGGGCCGAGGTCGCCACCCTTCTGGCGAATACTTCATTGTCCCCAAGAAAGGCTGTGGGCTGCGCCCTATCTTGGGTCTGTGTGTTCTGAACAGGCACCTACACAATAGCTGCCTTTCAGGATGATCACGCAGAAGCGCATCCTGACATCCGTCAGGTGTCAGGACTGGTTCATGGCAATCGACCTGAAGGACGCATACTTTATGTCTCTGTCCTCCCTCGACATCGGCCATTCCTACAGTTCGCGTTCGAAGGACGGGCATATCAGTACAGGGTCCTCCCCTTCGGTCTGTCCCTGTCTCCATAAGTCTTTACTAAGGTCGTGGAAGCCGCCCTCCTTACCCTCAGGGAAGGAGGTGTGCGGGTACTAAACTATCTCGACGACTGGCTCATCTTGGCTCACTCTCGAGATCTGTTGTGTACACACAGGGACCTGGTGCTCCGGCACCTAGATCGGTTGGGTCTACAGGTCAACTAAGAAAAGAACAAGCTCTCCCCGGTGCAGAGCATCCTCTTTCTCGGTATGAAACTCGACTCTGTCCCCATGACAGCGCGACTGACTTCAGAGTGCGCCCAGTCAGTGTTGAACTGCCTGAAGCTTTCAGGCAGTCAGCGGTCCCCCTGAAACTTTTTCAGAGGCTCCTGGGATACATGGCATCCTCGGTGGGGGTGGTCCCCCTCGGGTCGATGCACATGCGACCGCTCCACTGGCTACAGCGTCAGGTTCCTTGGAGAGCGTGGCACACCGGCAGCAGGCATATGGTCATCACGCTTTTCTGCCGACACACCCTAACCCCCTGGTCTCCCATGACCTTCTTGCGGACAGGGGTCCCCTTAGGGATGTCCCCTTAGGGATGCCTCCCTGCAGGGTTGGGGTGCCATGTGCAACGGGCACGCAGTGTCGGGGCGGTGGACGGGCCCCCGCCTGCGTTGGCATTTCAACTGCCTAGAGTTGTTGGTTGTGCTACTTGCATTGAGGAGGCTACTACCTCTCGTGCAGGGCAAGCACGTGCTGGTCCGGTCGGACAGCACAGCTGCTGTGGCATATATCATTTGGTGGCATTCGCTCACAGCAGCTAACATGACTCGCCCGGTGCCTCCTCCTCTGGAGTCAGCAGGTGATCAGTTCCCTGCGAGCCACACACATCTTAGGCGTCCTGAACCAGACAGCCGATGCGCTCTCTCATCAGTCGACGCCTCGCGGAGAGTGGCGACTCCATCCCCGCGCAGTCCGGCTCATTTGGGAGCAGTTCGGCAGTACGAGCTGTCCCTTCCTCAAGAGAGACTGGGGAGTAACCTCTCCCCCTCCACACTGGGAGTGTATGTAGCCGCTACGGCCGCTCATCATGACCCAGTTGCTGGGTAGCTTCTGAGACAGCACGACCTGGGACAGCACGACAGCGCGATCTGCAAGCACCCCCCGTGTCCACAGATTGCCTAGAACTCGGGCCCGGGACTCTCACGTTATCTTGAGACCCCGCCCCGGCTACGTGCTCAAAGTTCCCACCACTCTCCCGAGAGACCAAGTGGTGAACCTGCAGGCGCTCCCCACCGGGGAGGAAGACCCAACCTATCCGTGTTGTGTCCAGTACGTGCACTGCGCCTCTACTTGGACCACACGCAGAGCCCAGAAGCTCTGAGCAGCTCTTTGTCTGTTTCGAAGGTCAGCAGAAGGGAGGGCTGTCTCCAAACAGAGGCTGGCGCACTGGATCATGGATGCCCTCGTTATGGCATACCGATCTCAATTTGCCCCTGCCCGTTGGGAGTGAGGCACACTCCTCATGGGCACTGGCTCAGGGCGCCTCTCTAGCAGACATCTGCAGAGCTGCGGGTTGAGCTACGCCCAACAACTCCGTGAGGTTCTAATACCTACGCGCGGAACCGGTGTCAGCCCGTGTCCTGCAGGGCAGTGTGTAGGATCGGCAGCCGGTAGGGCGTACGCCTGCGAAAGCCCTTCCCCCTTCCTCTAAGGGGATCAGCGGCTATTACGCCTCCCCTCTTTCCCCCACTGGGTAAAGAACAGGCATTTTATCCATCACTAGCACCTTCCTCGGGGCAGGCTGGGCAGAGCAGCCCTGCCCCCTTAGGCCAGGGAACAGTTGAGTTATCTCCCACATAGCTCTAACCGGACCTAGTGCTCCAGACGTGGTAACCCCCCCTCCGTGGGCTGTTCCGTCTGATGTATCCTCATGAATGGTTCCCACCTCGGCAACCCATGACCTCCCTAGGTGGACTCCCACCTTGCGGTTAACTCTAGTCCGCACATTTTCCCATGAGTTCTCCCCTGATGGTGAGACCATGTGGTGTCTCCACTAATTCCTCCCTACGGTAGGTAGTGGTCTCTGCAGCGTTTTTCCCCCGGGGGGGAATAATGCTTACCCAGTGGCCCTTACGGTGCCGGGCGGCTTCTCGCTGTTTAGAGAACTAGGCCTCCGCCCGTGACGGCCGGTGGCAGGGGCTTCCCAACTTTTTGGTAAAGCTCTGGGTCCCCCTTCCTCTCCACTGGATGGTCATAATTTCACGTTAGCGCCTACGTCTGACTCGCCCAGGCCAGTCAACGTCGCTCCGCTAGAGATTGTGACGCGGCTCAGTGCTGTGGCGTCTTACATAGGAACCCCATTCTGTCGGTTCGACACAATGTCGAGAGACCGACAGAAAGGGAACGTCTTGGTTACGGATGTAACCTCGGTTCCCTGATGGAGGGAACGAGACGTTGTGTCCCTCATGCCACAACACTGGCCGCCCACCCCAGCGGTCGGGGGAGGATGCTTTAGGCTCCTCAGACCAAAGGTGAATGAATGAGCACGCCGGCTTCCCTCTTATACCCGGACATCCGGGGAGGAGTCCGGCATGCAAATTTCATTCGCCAATTTTCATTGGCCTTTTCTAAATACTCAGAAGATGATAGGTTCTCAAGACAAACACCATTCTGTCGGTTCGACACAACGTCTCGTTCCCTCCTTCAGGGAATCGAGGTTACATCCGTAACCAAGACGTTTTGTGAACCTTCACTGGACAATAAATAGAGAGCATTGGCTCTTTGACTATGCACATTCAAATATCATCCAAAGCCGACACAATATCCTAATATTAATATTCCATTGTTGCTAGAATTCATATTGCCCATTCAAATGCAAGGCTGGCCATTATTATATTGAATGAGTGATAACACAGTTGCAGCCATCAACATTTGTAAGGCAATGGGCAAATGTGCTTTTGTTTCCAGCACTAGAATATAAAGGCCAGTTATCAGTATTCTGGTCTCTCTCTTTTTATGTATATGTGTGTTGCACATGTCTGAATCTGTCTGAGAGATGCTGGTTTATAAATAACTGGTTGCATAACACAATCCAGCCTGTGCCAGCCTGTCCCTCTGCTTTTAAATTTTCCAAAATCTAAAACGGTAAAAATACATGAATGTGAAATAAAACATTTAAGAAAAACAATTTTACTGAAATGTTGAAATCAGTTTGGTTGAATGAAGGGTGTCTCTAGTGGATTAACTGAAGTTAGCATTATTCCTGCTATTGCTGATTTTAAAGCTTAGTAGTTCAAACAAACCTAAGTTCCATGCTGAAAAAACTATAGAAACCCAATAGAAATTATTACAGAAATTCTAATGGTTTCTATTAAAATACCATTATGAACCAATAGCTTTTTCCATTACAACCATTACAAAAGTGCTATTTGTAGTGGGTTTTGCACATTATTCCAATAGGATTTTACAACAGAATCCATTACATACCAATAGACAACATTATAGTTTCTATTAAAACCAATACAATTCCCATTATAACCATTAAAATCATTAGATGTTCTATTGTGTTTTGGGCATGGTTCTATTTATTTCAGCTGGGAATTTTTAAATTTGCTACGAACATGAGTACAAAAGTACTCATCCAAAATGGGTCTTTTACTGTCATGACTGCAACCTGAAAGATAAATTCATTTAAATTCAAAGGAGCTGAGTAAACAGTTGACTTTCATTTGTAATTTCATTTTGTACATCATTTACTTTCTATTTCTATCATTATATCTCCTATTATTATCTCCTATATTTAAATCCTATAGGAGTAAAAGGTCAATAAAATAGATCAATAAAAGGAGATATCCTACATGGAATAATAATCGGTCATTACAGAATTATGCCTCATTTATTACATATAATACGATTGCTTCCAAAGGAACGGCTGTCATAGAGTGAAATGTGTTTTTAGGGCACAGAATTGAGTAACATTGTCGAGTGGCAGGAACATTCATGTGTGGAATAAAAAAAATGCTTAGCTTTGAAAACAGTAGGCAGATTGTTATTCACACAGTTGAAAACGATTCATTGTTGACTGTGAAAGCTAAGCAAGTGTGTTAATAAAACCTGTGTTTTTTTCTCTTTGCTTTTTGTTCTTAGTCAGCGTTACTGTATGTGTAACCCAGACGTGGTTCAGCAATTCCACAATCCTGATACCATCTTCATCCTCGCGTTCGCCATCATCCTGCTTAACACAGACATGTACAGTCCCAACATCAAACCAGACCGCAAGATGATGCTGGAAGACTTCATCCGCAATTTAAGGGGTAAGAGAGAACTCTGAAAAATAATGTTGCCTTAACACAAGAAAAATTATAAGGGAAAGTTTTAAAGAACCAGAAACAGTAGGAGGTCCACTGCATACTGACAGTGATTAAATTGCAGGAGGTTGCTTAAACGCTGTGCTGTTACTTATTTGGTTTCCTTGAGGCAGATCACATGAGATCAGCTGTCTTTACTTCCAAAAGTGGTCGGCACATCGTTTTTATGCTTTTGTGTCACGACTGGCGTGCAAGAGAGAAGAACCCAAGCGCAGACAGGCAGTGAAGGGGTTAACAAAAAGACTTTATTCAACACACAACACAAAACACCCTCGATGGGGGAAAAAACGAAACTAAGAATAATAACTAAAACAAGAGACTTCCCACGAGGGGGCAAAATGAAAACAAGACAAATAAACCAAACTAAAGGAAACAACCAAACGTCTTAAATCATAAAACACAAAACTCACGAAACACGAACAGGGCAAGGACCAGGAACATGGGTGAGAGCACAAACATAATCCACACAGTACAATCCACGAGCCCAGGACAAAGAAACATGAGGGTATATATAGGCAAGACAAACAAGGGATAATTACATGGGGCAGGTGTGGGACATTAAACACTCGGGAAAGGATAAAGAGGAAACGAGATGGCGGGAACAGAGACGAGACACTGGAAAAACACATGAGAGGCATAAACATCTCATGGTCTTCCCACATAAAACCCAAGAACTCTGTCCCGATCCCACCACACGACTAGAATTTCATAAACAAGACGGTGGGACCGTGACACTTTTGCATGAACTTTTGCTTTTGCAAGTTGTCAACTATTATTTAAAATGAATTCTTCCTCAGGTGTGGTGTATATTTTTGGTTTTGGTGTTGTCAAACGATTTATCACGTTCAGTCGTATCTAGAATAAAAGTTTGTGTTTACGTAATATATGTCTTTATACTGTGCATATTAATTTTGTATTTATAAACACATACACATAAACATACACATAAAGGACATATTTATATGTATTTATATTTACCAGTAAGTTAAATTATATATAAATGTTTATACTGTATATAGCTATTAAATTAATTGTTTTATTTATTTTTTCACTCAAAAGATTCACCCATTTAATCCCACGGGTCACAATGGTGACCGTAAAGAAGGTCTTCATTTCTAAAGCTCTAAACGTCTTATACTGACAAATATTTTAATGCATTTCCTACAAATATATATAAAAATAGAGGGTCTCAATTAAATATGTGCAGTGTCACATGGTTAGTGCAAATTGTCACATGACCACAGCAGTTTACTTCCTGTTATGTATGTCATAAATTAGAATAAAGTAACAATTTTAAAATATATTGATGGTTGTATTTTGTATTATTTGATCTCGATAGTCCTATCAGTGTTGTATAAGTGTTTTTTAATGCATAATAATAAACCTAGAATGTGATCAAAAAGTTTAAAATAGCTGGGCTGAAATATACAGTATAACAATGTTGATGACTGCAGAAGTGTGTTATTTTAGTATACACCTTATCCCACCATAAAACATCTCAAACAAATCTCAAAAATCTTCAAAAAATAATTATTGATTATTTCAAAGGGTTAATGACACCTCATTTGGATATTTTCATGTCTGGGAAAAGTTTGGGATTAAATGGGTTCATAACAATGATGCCATTGTGTGTCTTGTCTTTCTTACATGACAATGAATTATGACCTCTGAAAGAGCATTTCATTGTCACAGATTCAAAGCCTAAACTTACCTAAAATTTAACGTTCCTCTGTTTTCTATCTATTCCATCCTTTAGGATTCAGTTAAGTTTTTGATATACTGTGCACATGTGTAACTTCATTTCACTCAGCTACAGTAATTGAGTGGGCGAAACCAAATTAAGCTTTAAAGTCTAAGGCACCCTGAAGCACACTATTTATCGAAAACACAGTAACGTCAATCTGACCTCTTTTATAAGTGCTCTGTTTATCTCACAGCGTAATCTTTCATTTTTTATCACTTCTACGACACATATTCATACTGTCGCTGATGTACTGTACTGTACTGTATCAGCTGTTCTCTCTAGGTTTTTTTTTTGTAACACTGTACATTTTTCGTAACCTAAAAAAAGTTCTTTGTTAAAAAGCCAATAGGGACATGCTGTGGAAATGCAAATTGGCATTTGTTGTGAGTATAAGGGTGTTTCACAGTGGAGGGATCATTTTAAAGTAATTCACAAGGAATGCAGACATGTTAAATATTTATGCTATTAATATTTAATGATATGAATTTTTAACCTTTCACACTTTCTGTGTCAGATGACACTTGTTAGGCTATATATGAAGAGTTTGGTTCCAAAATGAGATGACTCCATTTTTTTAAATGTTCAAAAATCTAGTTTTTCTATTGTGTATTCCAGTTAATATCAATAAAACTGCAATTGGTTTTTTTGATTTAAGCCATAATAACTAAAAAAATACAGCTAACTAACACAATAAAACACAATAAAAACATGATAACATAAAAAAATCAAATTAAAACTGAGTTATCTCATTTTGGAACCAAACTCTTCATATGTAGGCCTATATGTATAAATGTGTATGTTTTATTCAGGCGTTGATGATGGGGCAGATATACCTCGGGACATGGTTGTGGGAATCTATGAGCGTATTCAACAGAGGGAGCTACGCTCGAATGAGGACCACGTCACTTACGTCACCAAGGTTGAGCAAAGCATTGTGGGAATGAAAACAGTAAGTCAAGCATTTTAACCAAGCATGGCCAATAATCATAACCAATAATTTGCAAAAATTAAAACACAAAGAGCTCTTTTCCACCATCGCGCTGAACTGCTCTCGTTGCTTAATCGTGCCGATCCTGGCTAGCCGGTACAAAAATTGTGGCGCAGGGTTGAGGACGGACCTTTTTAAATGTAAACACAAACGCGTCACTCGCTGAATTGGTAACACAAGAGACCGAGCTACAGTATGACTTGAAAAACTTTTCATTTCTCTCGGTACCCCCCATCTCCAGCTGTTAACCAGCTAAGTTAACTTTATTTCCTATTTTAATAACGCGCTATTTTCGCTAAAGAGAGAAATTGTTATTTAGGCAACCGACGAGTCCTGAGTGGCGACATCACTACACACATTCTATCAGACAACTGTGCAAAAATTCCAGGCCGAGAACGGTTTATAATCGTGCTGTGCTGAACCAGCCTCACATGGAAACATAACCGTTACCATTTCAGATCGGGCCTAGAATGGTTCGGCACAATGCTCGAAATCTTTGTTGTCTCAAGTCCTATCGAAATTTAGATTAGTCACTGATCTATTTTTCAGTAAAGAGTTAATAGCAGTGTTCTTCAAATTCAATTCATAAACCAATGATTCAGAATTGGTTTGTAAAGATCAGAATTTTTTCTTTCATTGTTTTAGACAGGCTGATTTTTTTTGTCAACCATTCCTAATACAACATGCAGTATCATAAATGTTTTCAAATCTTATTTGTGTGTGTTCAACGGTTCCCTTAAAATTGGACTCAAAACCTCGGTATAATAAAACCTACAGTAGGAGTTAGGGCTTTGCTTTAAAATTGTTTGCAAACTTCTTACTATAGCTGCTATATAAGCTTCGTTTCTTATTATGTATTGGATTTAAGCTTGAGTAGACAGAATCACAGATGTGTTTAAAACACTTTACATTATCAGTAAAGCTCAATGTAGTTTCGATGAACATGTATTTTACCCATTTGGGCATTATGATGGTTCTTACTCGCCCTTTGTGTGGACATTTGCCTGTCATTTTAAAATTACAGAAATGGTGTAATAGCTAAATAAATATAAAATAGGATGATAACAGACCAATCTCCTTGATAAATCAGTCCATTAGCATTTAAAACACATAGTATAATGGCAAATGTTATGTGACTGGTGAAAGAGACGATGATAATGACATTAAAAGCTTATGTGGCTGCTTTTATGGCTTCAAATTATGTTCACTTAGTGTCCTTACAAACTTCCCTTATAAATATATAGTGTTATGGAAAACCTCTGAGGCAGACTTCTTATGAACATAGTCACGAATTTGCCACATTTAGCCACACGGTTTGCAAAAAACATCAATTTATATTGTATTTAGTCAGTGACACCTCATATTTTTTTAAAGGTGTGTTATTGTAAACTGGGAATGAAATGGGGAGGAATTATGGGTGGTAACGTGTTAAGTGAAATATACACTATAAATATCTGTAATTTAATTATTATGGAAATTTGATTGCACATCATTCATCGTGTTTAGATTTTTATTATCTTAGACCATTCAAATCACATCATCCTCTTGTTCTCCCGCTCTCTCTCTCTCTTGCTCCACATTTTACTCTGAGTTATGAGAACACCTGGTGCTGTCATTAAATGCATTTTTAATGTCTTTTTTATTTTGTTCTCTAGTAGAGGACAATGCCTTAAACAAGAAATGGATGTAAAATGTGTTTGGTAGGATTATATACTTGGATATTCCGTGTTCAGTCATGAAAGACTGTTAGTCCTTGCACATCAGTGTGACTTCATCTGATTTACATTTTTCAGGTAATTCGTAGCCAATGATATTCTATATTTATAACAGATGTTAGCAAGATGGCACAAAACAAAACAATCACCTGGCCACCTCCCTGCTCCACCTGTCTAGATTTGGGTTTGGGATATTGTGCTTAACCTTGCAGCATCACTATCACTTGCAGTCGTCATACTATCTGCATACTTTATCTCATACAAATACAAAATGTATACAAAATAAAAAATGTGTTTCTGTTACTGCACTATTTGTGTACTGTAAAATGAAGAATTGCTGCGTATGTGGTGTTTCACATAAATGGGGTCCAGTGATGGTTAGTATACTGCTTCAGAAGGCAACCGCCCATTTGCAGTACTAGTCTACTATAGGATTTTAAACAGGGCACTAAAGTTCCCCAAGATAAGCCTAGGCAACAGACTGGAAGTCTGGTCATGCTTATTCTCACTCAAGGTTCTGCTATTGAAGATGTTCTTGCTGCAATGCAGTATTTTCTAGAAAATTAAATCACGTACTTTGATTTGATGAAATCGCTTGGCATTTATCCTTAAGCACGACTCCTTACAATAATGCTATTTTTTGTACAGCCATTAGCCACAAATATTCTTCTTGCACTGAAAAGAAAAACTAAAAGAGTTGCTTAACTCTTTCCACAGAGAAGCGGAGGGAAAAGAACAGAATGATTACTAATACATTTAGGCTATGTAAAGAAATGTAATGTTCTATTTTACAATAACATATTTTCTAGAAGCTTCAGGCCTGCTGCGAAACATTGAAAATAAAACTGATTTGATTATAAAACTGGTTTTCCTACACGTTCATTTCCACGTTATCCCCAGCACAATTAGAATGGTGTGAAATAAACATTTTACGTTGTATTTTTAAACTTCAATAGGCTTTTAATTGTTTATTTAGCATTGTCAGCATGTAAGGTTACATTGATGTAACGCATATTGTGATAGAAAAGAATTAAAGGGATACTTCACCCAAAAATGAAAAGTCTGTCATCATTTACTCACCTTCGAGTTGTTCCAAATTTGTATCAATTTCTTTGTTCTGATGAACACAGAAAAAGATATTTGGAAGAATGCTTATAACCAGACAGATTTTGCCCCCCATTGACTCCAATAGTAGGAAAACGTCTTGGTTACGGATGTAATGGGAATGAGACGTTGTGTCGAACCGACAGAATGGGGTTTGTCTTGAGAACCTATCATCTTCTGAGTATTTAGAAAAGGCCAATGAAAATTGGCGAATGAAATTTGCATGCCGGACTCCTCCCCGGATGTCCCGGTATAAGAGGGAAGCCGGCGTGCTCATTCATTTACCTTTGGTCTGAGGAGCCTTAAGCATCCTCCCCCGACCGCTGGGGTGAGCAGCCAGTGTTGTGGCATGAGGGACACAACGTCTCATTCCCTCCATCAGGGAACCGAGGTTACATCCGTAACCAAGACGTTCCCTTTCTGTCGGTCTCTCGACGTTGTGTCGAACCGACAGAATGGGGTTGCTATGGAAGACACCACAGCACTAAGCCGCGTCACAATCTCTAGCGGAGCAACGTTGACTGGCCTGGGCGAGTCAGACGTAGGCGCTAACGTGAAATTATGACCATCCAGTGGAGAGGAAGGGGGACCCAGAGCTTTACCGAAAAGTTGGGAAGCCCCTGCCACCGGCCGTCACGGGCGGAGGCCTAGTTCTCTAACGGCGAGAAGCCGCCCGGCACCGTAAGGGCCACTGGGTAAGCATTATTCCCCCCCGGGGGAAAAACGCTGCAGAGACCACTACCTACCGTAGGGAGGAATTAGTGGAGACACCACATGGTCTCACCATCAGGGGAGAACTCATGGGAAAATGTGCGGACTAGAGTTAACCGCAAGGTGGGAGTCCACCTAGGGAGGTCATGGATTGCCGAGGTGGGAACCATTCATGAGGATACATCAGACGGAACAGCCCACGGAGGGGGGGTTACCACGTCTGGAGCACTAGGTCCGGTTAGAGCTATGTGGGAGATAACTCAACTGTTCCCCGGCCTAAGGGGGCAGGGCTGCTCTGCCCAGCCTGTCCCCTGGAAGGGTGGCTAGTGATGGATAAAATGCCTGTTCTTTACCCAGTGGGGGAAAGAGGGGAGGCGTAATAGCTGCTGATCCCCCTAGAGGAAGGGGGAAGGGCTTTCGCAGGCGTACGCCCTACCGGCTGCCGATCCTACACACTGCCCTGCAGGACACGGGCTGACACCGGTTCCGCGTGTAGGTATTAGAACCTCACGGAGTTGTTGGGCGTAGCTCAACCCGCAGCTCTGCAGATGTCTGCTAGAGAGGCACCCTGAGCCAGTGCCCATGAGGAGTGTGCCTCACTCCCAACGGGCAGGGGCGAATTGAGATCGGTATGCCATAACGAGGGCATCCACGATCCAGTGCGCCAGCCTCTGATTGGAGACAGCCCTCCCTTCTGCTGACCTCCGAAACAGACAAAAAACTGCGTGCGGTCCAAGTAGAGGCGCAGTGCACGTACTGGACACAACACGGATAGGTTGGGTCTTCCTCCCCGGTGGGGAGCGCCTGCAGGTTCACCACCTGGTCTCTCGGGAGAGTGGTGGGAACTTCGAGCATGTAGCCGGGGCAGGGTCTCAAGATAACGTGAGAATCCAGGGCCCGAGTTCTTGGCAATCTGTGGACAAGGAGGGTGCTTGCAGATCCCCTACCCTCTTGGAGGTGAGCGCCATCAGGAAAGCCGTCTTTATCAAGAGTGAGGAAGAGCGGCAACTCCGAGAGGCTCAGGGGGGGGGGCTCTTGAGGCCCGCCACCTAGGTCGCAAGAGGGTACGGAGCGCGGATAAGGTGGTCACCTTCTCGCGCCCCTTAGGAACCTAATGACCAGGTTGTGCTGTCCCAGAGGCTACCCAGCAACTGGGTCATGATGAGCAGCCGTAGCGGCTACATACACTCCCAGTGTGGAGGGGGAGAGGTTACTCCCCAGTCTCTCTTGAGGAAGGGACAGCTCGTACCCGATTGAGCAACTCCGTGGGTCTTCTCGCCGAGAAGAGCATCAGGACGAGAAGAGGCGCCACCTATGGGCGTATAGCCGCCCAGTGGCCGAGGCCCTAGCCTGAGTGACGTCCCAACCAGACCGGGGGTGGGTCACTCAGGATCTCCTCGTCCCATCCAGACATGGAGACCAGGTTCTGCCTGGGATGCCGTATTGTGCCCCTTCCCCTGGGGAAGCAGGATCTTCGCCAGTGGGAGCGGCCAGGGGGGAGTTGTTGTCAGAGCCTTAACTCCGAGAACCAAGTCCTGGTTAGGCCAATGGGGCGTAACTAGTACCACTTGATGCTCCTCTTCCCTGGCCTTGCACAGGACCTGTGCATTGAGGCTCACTGGGGGGAAGGCGTACTTCCGCTTGTCCCGCGGCCAGCTGTGCGGAAAGGCATCCGTGCCAAGGGTTGCCTCGGACAGGGAGTACCAAAGCGGACAATGGGTGGAGTCCGGGGAGGCAACAGGACCACCTGTGCCTGGCCGAACTGCTCCCAAATGAGCCGGACTGCGCGGGGATGGAGTCACCACTCTCCGCGAGGCGTCGACTGACGAGGAAGTGCATCGGCTGTCTGGTTCGGGATGCCTGGGATGTGTGTGGCTCGCAGGGAACTGATCACCTGCTGACTCCAGAGGAGGAGGCGCCGGGCGAGTCATGTTAGCTGCCGTGAGCGAATGCCACCAAATGATATACGCCACAGCAGCTGTGCTGTCCGACCGGACCAGCTAGTGCTTGCCCTGCACGAGAGGTAGTAGCCTCCTCAATGCAAGTAGCACAACCAACAACTCTAGGCAGTTGAAATGCCAACGCAGGCGGGGGCCCGTCCACTGCCCCGACACTGCGTGCCCGTTGCACACGGCACCCCAACCCTGCAGGGAGGCATCCCTAAGGGGACCCCTGTCCGCAAGAAGGTCATGGGAGACCAGGGGGTTAGGGTGTGTCGGCAGAAAAGCGTGATGACCATACGCCTGCTGCCGGTGTGCCACGCTCTCCAAGGAACCTGACTCTGGAGCGGTCGCATGTGCATCGACCCGAGGGGGACCACCCCCACCGAGGATGCCATGTATCCCAGGAGCCTCTGAAAAGTTTCAGGGGGACCGCTGACTGCCTGAAGGCTTCAGGCAGTTCAACACTGACTGGGCGCACTCTGAAGTCAGTCGCGCTGCTTCATGGGGACAGAGTCGAGTTCCATACCGAGAAAAAGGATGCTCTACACCGAGGAGAGCTTGCTCTTTTCTCAGTTGACCTGTAGCCCCAACCGATCTAGGTGCCGGAGCACCAGGTCCCTGTGTGTACACAACAGATCTCGAGAGTGCCAAGATGAGCCAGTCGTCGAGATAGTTTAGTACCCGCACACCTCCTTCCCTGAGGGCAGGGAAGGCGGCTTCCACGACCTTAGTAAAGACCCATGGAGACAGGGACAGACCGAAGGGGAGGACCCTGTACTGATATGCCCGTCCCTCGAACGCGAACCGTAGGAACGGCCGAAGTCGAGGGAGGATAGAGACATGAAGTACGCATCCTTCAGGTCGATTGCCATGAAACTGCCGATACGCCCAGGGGAGAGTCACTGCAGGAAGGGACCGTCCGCTGTCCATGTCGTAGATTCCAGCAGAAAAATGATCATCAAAGATCGTAGAGAAGCTCATCAGATGCGTAGGCTCTGAAGAACAAAGGGTGAATGAATGAGCACGCCGGCTTCCCTCTTATACCCGGACATTCGGGGAGGAGTCCGGCATGCAAATTTCATTCGCCAATTTTCATACTCAGAAGATGATAGATTCTCAAGACAAACCCCATTCTGTCGGTTCGACACAACGTCGAGAGACCGACAGAAAGGGAAATTACTTTATAATTTTTTTGTTCTGTTGAACACAAACAGAGACATTTTGAAGAATGTAGGACAGCAAACAGTTCTGGGGCACTTTTGACTACCATTGTATTTTTTCCTACTATGGTAGGAATACATGAATATTATGGTTTGTGTGTGTGCGTGTGTGTGTGCGTGCGTGCGTGCGTGTGTGTTTGCGTGCGTGTGTCTGTGTGTGTGCGCATACTTGTCTGTGTACGTGTGTGCGTGTGCGCGTCCGTGTGTGTGTGTCTATGTGTGTTAGTATGTGTACATATTGTGTGTGTGGAGTGTTTTGTATGTGTATTGTGTTTTCACCTTTTTCTTGTTTTTACAGAAACAACTTTAATTGTTTTGCTTATAGTCAATATGTCTTATGTACAGCTGCTTTGTAACAATGAAAATTGTAAAAAGCGCTATATAAATAAAGTTGAGTTGAGTTGAGTTGAGTTTACAGATTTGGAATAACTCGAAGTTGAGTAAATGTTGATCATCGTTTTTGGGTGAAGTACCCCTTTAAGAAATGTATCTTAGAGCTGTGGAAATTGTTTCACGATATCATATCTGTTTCCTTCTTTTGGTTGAGCTGCCAAAATGCGACCCGCATCAGCATATATAATATACATTTTTTGTTTGTTGAATTTTGTGTTTTCTGCCATATTTTTAATTTAATTAAAAATTCTGTTTTATTTTTCAGTGACGGACCTGTATATTTTTATTAAGTTACATGCAGAAGGTTGAATTAAACCTTGAAGGCTGTTGATTTCAACAATATAGAAAATCTTACTAATCATAATTTTTTGCAAATACGTCTGTTATTTGAATTTCCTTTTTTATATTTGTCCAAAATATTTTGCTACATTTGTAATTGTGAACCTTTTATTGTATATCGAATCGTAACACCCTTAAATACAAGCCTTGGTCCATTTTCTTCTGGATATACAAATACTTCCTATCATAAAAACGTACCCCTCAGATAAGGTTGATCAACTGTAAAAGTTACAATATACAGATATTGCTGACATCCTGACGTCTTATTCGTTTTAATGCTGCTTTCTCTCATTTTCTCTTCTTTCCCGGTTGGACCCAGCTGAACTTTTCTGTTTTCGCTGCTATTGAGGTTTTTACAGGTCAAGTCCCAAGTTTGCCGCTGATTCTAAGTTTGTCTAGAACTTTAGTGCTTGTTAGGATATTAGAACGTATCAAACACACTCTGTTAGGCAGGAGGTACAGTACTGCATAACAGTTTTCCATATTATGATTAATGAGCGTCCAAATTTATCTGAATAATTTGGTTGCCAGGGCATTGATATGTAGATGAATTCTAAGGTGTTCTGGGTGGTTTCAAGGATACTGGTGCAATTCTTAGTGATATTCTGTTCTGTATATGGCTTATGAATCTAATTTAATGTAAATGGACTTCTGAGCTATTTAATGATAAGCCAGGCAAAAATAGGAAGTCAGTTTAAAAAGCGCATATATTCTGCAGGATTTGAGGTTTTGTTCATGTCTGTAGAGACTAGAGTCATTGTAACAGTGTCTTTTCTCATATTTGTCCATCCTTAGGTTCTCTCAGTACCTCATAGGAGACTGGTGTGCTGCAGTCGGCTGTTTGAGGTGACTGACATCAACAAAGCCCAGAAGCAAGCTGCTCACCAGAGAGAGGTCTTCCTCTTCAACGACCTACTTGTGGTAACTAAGCAAATTTGATTAATGCTATCTTCTTTTATTTAGACTTTCTAATCATTTCCTGTCCTTTATTAGTGTTGAGTATTACAGTTTTTCTCGATTGCTAACACACAATTCATGAAACAACTCACCATTTTCTGATAACTATAAACACATTCTCAGAACAATACACCAACTTGTACAAACCCCACACACAAACAGCCTCAATTTACAAAGGTTTAACCATGTTCTCATTCAGAAAACACAAACACACAATATAATGAACTGAAGTGTCAAGATGTAAACTCAAATAGCACACATTTGTCCATCAGTAAACATTCAGTTGCAAAACTGATGACACACCAATCAGATATCAGGATAATATCAATAGGAGCACAGGTAATTGTGCATCCTAGAATCATCTACTGGGCTTTATACTACTTACTGTAAACATACAGTATAATTACAGTACACACTTTATATGAGAGACATTTCTCTATTCTGTATCCAGTAAACTGTAGCACGTGTACACCCTTTTTACCTGTTCTGTATTTTTGCAGAAAATACGGAATACTTTTACAAAATTGGGCCAAAGGTGCAGAGGATGCCATATTTTTTACAATGCCTCCTATTGACAAATCGCTTCACTGTATTGTTTCCTTTATCGTCTCTGTAAGTCGCTTTGGTTAAAAGCATCTGCTAAATGCCTGAATGTAAATGTTATTTGTGCAGTTGTGTACCGTATTGTGTTGCATGACCAGTTTATATTGTTCTTTGGTTTTTGAACTTCTCTTGTCTTGTAAGATCATCTTCATCTACTTTACAGTAGTGTAATGTTTTATTTTTATTTTTTCCTAAAACTCATTCTTGCACTTTGCTCTATGTGCACTCTTTTATGTTGTATATTCTAATAAACACTAAGCTGTCAAATTATTCTTGAATCCCAATAAGAGGTTTTAGTAACAGTGTTTAGAATTGATCTCACCAGTGTCTAAGACTATGTTGCAGTGTGGGTGATTTTGAGGGCTTGTGTGTCATATCTGCAGGAAAAGTTTGGTTTTTCAGCAAGTTTGAATGGTCTTGAGAAGAGAGCTTCATTTTGACCTGAAAATAGGATGTTTGGGGAATTGGGTGAGATGTTATGGATTTGTGTTTACTGTATTGAGAATACGAGGCATAATTTCAAGAAATGTGTTTAAGCAATCGAGAAAAACTATAATAATAAATTGTAGCGGAAAAACGAGCACAGTAAATTCAATGTGATTTAAATTAGATGTATACATTTTCTATTGATGGAATAAAATCATCAAATAAGCCCTATAGTTGAAAATATATGCAGACACGCAGGGAAGACTTCTTTTTTTTTTATTGTAAAAAATAACATTTTGTGAAAACATGACTCCGGTGTCTGGAACACAGTGATGTTGTGATGCTCTACAGTCTTAGTATGTCAGATCGCCTTAGTCTTCACTTTTAATAGATTTGCATAATGGCTTCAGGAAACCAGTTGTTGAAAACAATGCAATCTCCACATATAAATAATAATGCTACTACTGAATACCATTCAGGTCCCACTTTATATTAAATATGATGTACTTACATATGAGAAAAAACATTTTATACATTGGACTTATTGTGCACATAGCATATAGGCAGGTTTGGGGCAAGAGTGGAATTACATTACAGTGTAATTACAAATGCGGTAAATACAATTTAACACATATGTACACCTCTGCCTTATTATGTAAGTACAAAGCATTGACAGAATTTTGTGTCATTTAAAACAATAGATGAATTTTCTATCTTTCCATGGTTTCATTGTCATACAGTAGGGCACGCTATTTATTTATACTATATGTTCATATAGAAGAAAATATCATAGTTTTGTGAAAATGATCAAAAGTGCTGGTGCTGGCTGGCAAAAAAACGCTGGCCTGGAAACAGTAAAAGACATCTAAAGTGGGGCCATAGTTCATTCCTAAGCATACTCCAACGTTGAGCTTTAAGTATACACAACATTAGCATAGCCTGCATATATTTGCACTTATTAATGGCAGACGAGGTGGCAACACCGCTGTTGTTTAACAGGAAGTCAAATAAGCAAAGGAAGAGACGGATACACTCGCAAACTACAGGAGACCATCACAACAACCCACGTTAATTAGGGCTTGTGTGGGAAGGTTAGGAGAGACCTACATTTGTATACAGTGACTTCAGTTCAAGTACAAAGACCGCACAAAATACAAACTCATTGCAAACTTCAGAAGGACAGCCAAAATAGTATAGACCACTTCGGAAAACGTAAACAATGCTGGTCAGGAAGAACTTCCTGTTTCAGTTTTATGGAAGTCAAGGTCCCCTGGGCACTGGCCCCATTGGCCTGGTCAGTAATCCATCCCTGCCAACAGAACATTTATAACCACATTAAAATGTTAAAAGAAAATCTTTAACATCTTTATTGTGGGCTATAGTTTGTATGTGTTTACTGGCCGTATACACATTGAAAGGCTATGCATACTATTTAAGCATTTGCATAAAAATGTAAGTAGTGAAACATAACAGGATACACAAATATATATAAAATAAGTGACTTGACAACAATGTTATATACTTTTGTCATTGCATAAACACTGAATGTCCCCACAGTTCACCATAGACTTTAATTTTCCGGATTGCCCCTTTTGTTCCCCCTAGTATTTCCCCCCTTACAGTGTAGCATTTTACTTTCTCTCATTTTTTTTATATCTGAAACAGTGGTTTTGTTGCAGTTTCTCTGTCTTGCAGAAATTCTTCTGCTCTTTGCACTGTAAAGCTGTTGCCCTCCATGTGAATACAATTCACGTGGAGGGCAACAGTGAATAATAAGGTCAATAATGAAGTTCGGTGCTCTGGTAATTTAGTCAGAGCCACAAAGTAAAGCCCACAAAATTAATCAAAGATTAAATGTTTATTATAATTAATGCAGGCATTAGACTGGAAGGCTATCACAGAGATGTATTAAACCCTCCTCATAATTACAAGAGCTCATGTTAATCTTGCGATAAAACCAAACGATAAAAGTACAAAACACATTTTTCCCATCACAATCAGAAGGGAATCTGGGAGAAGTCAAGCTTGATTGAAGACACATTTTAGGCACATTGCATGTGAAATAGAACGCTAGGAAGTTTATACAGGAAACGAAAAGTATGTTCCCTTTCTGTCGGTCTCTCGACGTTGTGTCGAACCGACAGAATGGGGTTTGTCTTGAGAACCTATCATCTTCTGAGTATTTAGAAAAGGCCAATGAAAATTGGCGAATGAAATTTGCATGCAGGGCTCCTCCCCGGATGTCCGGGTATAAGAGGGAAGCCGGCATGCTCATTCATTCACCTTTTGTTCTTCAGAGCCTACGCATCTGGTGAGCTTCTCTACGATCTGGATGATCTTTCTTTCTGCTGGAATCTACGACGTGGACAGCGGACGGTCCCTTCCTGCAGTGACTCTCCCCTGGGCGTCTCGGCAGTTCCGGAGGTGTTCGAGCAAATTTCCTTTTCTAAAAGAGCAAATTTCTCCAGCGTGGCTTGTCCCGCTGTTCTCATGGGTGCAACACACTCATCGAGGAGGGGGACGGACACAATGCCTGCTTCCAGTACGCTGGGGCAGACGTTGTGGATACGTCCTGCCCGCACTGCGGGCGGTGACGATTCAGACGTTGCGTCACAGGTGGCTGTGTTCCCAGGGACTCAGCCACCACCTCGTTTGCTCCCCGTTCCGTGGCGGCAGGACTACGGCCCTGCCGTCCGCTACGGCAAGCAGCGAGGGTGATATGAGGATTACTGTGAGCGATAATCCGCCAGCCACGGGCTCACGGACCGTTCACACCTCGTCTCGCTCGTCTGACCGTTCCCCAGGAGACGGTCCGCCGTCTTATTCCTCAATCACGTATTCGGACACGATGCGTGATGATGAGATGCCCTTGGGACACTCGTCGAGGAGAGGGACGGACACAATGCCTGCTTCCAGTACGCTGGGGCAGACGTTGTGGATACGTCCTGCCCGCACTGCGGGCGGTGACGATTCAGACGTTGCGTCACAGGTGGCTGTGTTCCCACGGGACTCAGCCACCACCTCGTTTGCTCCCCGTTCCGTGGCGGCAGGACTACGGCCCTGCCGTCCGCTACGGCAAGCAGCGAGGGTGATATGAGGATTACTGTGAGCGATAATCCGCCAGCCACGGGCTCACGGACCGTTCACACCTCGTCTCGCTCGTCTGACCGTTCCCCAGGAGACGGTCCGCCGTCTTATTCCTCAATCACGTATTCGGACACGATGCGTGATGATGAGATGTCTCTTGCAGCATCGGGGGGTGACGTACTGCCATCCGACTCCGACGATTCCTCGGGCTCCCTCCCTCGGGGGGTCGAGCCCAGGAAGAAGCGGACGTCGAAATGTCAGCCATGCTTTCCCGGGCCGCCGTGAGTGTTGGGTTGCAGTGCCCGCACTGCCTCTCCCGGCGCTCGCGGCTGGCTACATGGCGCCTCGGGTTTGAGCGCGGCTCCAAGCCGCGCCCGCCCCCAGTGCCGTGTTTACCGGAAGTGCATGAGGAACTTTGTAAGACCTGGAACGCCCCTTCCCGGCACGTTTCACGTCAAACAAAGTTCTGTCACCCTCTCTTCCCTCGAGGTTGAGACAGCTGGAGGATACGTCGGTGTCCCCCAGGTGGAGTATGCCGCCGCGGTGCACTCGTGCCCGTAGGTGGCGGCCACCTGGGGGGGCTCGACCTAGACTCCCGTCCAAAGCATGTGGTGTCTCGGCATCTCTGGTGTCGAGAGCTTACATTGCGGCGGACCAAGCTGCCTCCTCTCTCCACGCTATGGCTCCTGCCAGGCCAGGGCGTTGAGAGAGCTCCACGAGGGTAAGACCGACCCAGCGCTTATGCAGGAACTCCGCGCCGCCACCGACCTCGCTCTACGGGCGACCAAGGTGACCACGCGGGCCCTGGGTCGGACGATGTCCACACTTGTGGTCCATGAGAAACTCCTCTGGCCAATCCTTGCGCAGATGAGTAACGCTGAGAAGGTCCGCTTTCTCGACGTACCCGTCTCGCAAGGGGGGGCTGGTTGGTGTTACTGTCGAGCCGCAGCGGCCCCGCTCACCCCCCGCCCGTCGGGGGGGGCGCGAGACCCGCACGCGGCCTCCCCGGAGGGTTCTCGACAGTAAGAAGCAGTCCTCCGTGCCGCAACTCGGCCGCCTCGGCCGTCGAGTCCCGTGCACTGTCTGCTTCCCAGCAGCCCTGGTCCTCTTCAACGCCCTCCAGCGCTGGCGCCCCCCACTCAGGCGGCCCCCCCTGGAGGAGACAGCGAAGAGGAGACCATCGCCCCATCAGCAGCCGCGGGGAAGCGGCCCTCATGGGAAGACCTCAGGGGGATCGAGGCTACCATTGGGCCCGACCCCAGCCACATCGCTGGGAAGTCGGATAGGGACGGATCCTGCCCCGTCTCTCCATCTGCTGGCCCCCTCCGGGGGGCTAGCGCCCACTTACTCTCAAAAAAGGAGAGTTTCCTCTCTCTCTCTGGGTTACCACAGCCGCTCTCACCCTCTGCACGACGGTGAACGGCAAACTCGACGTTGCGTCATGGCGAAGCGCAATGTCGAGTATAAACACCAGCCCTCAGCACTCTCAGTCAGACAGTGCGTTGAGCTGCGCAGTCGCCAGGCAGGAAAAACAGCAGAGCCGATCTCCTCCCCGGGGGACCTCCCCCGGCAAGGAATCCGTACTGCTAGCCATCGAACCACCCCCCGGGGGGACGATGAAAAAGATCGTACCTTTAGTCCCCGTCTCATTTTTGGGAGCCTGTCCGGCTTCCCAGACTGTCAGGCTGGCTAGGGAAGACGATCCGTCTCGGCTACGCGATCCAGTCGCCTCACGCCCGCCAAGTTCAGCATCCGATATACCTCAGTCAGAGGCTAGGATGTTCCCGTACTTCGGGCCGAGGCCGCCACCCTTCTGGTGAAGGGAGTGATCGAGCCCGTCTCACCAGCCGAGATGTTCAGCGGGTTTTACAGCCTGTACTTCATTGTCCCCAAGAAAGGCGGGGGGTTGCGCCCTATCTTGGGTCTGTGTGTTCTGAACAGGCACCTACACAATAGCTGCCTTTCAGGTTGATCACGCAGAAGCGCATCCTGACGTCCGTCAGGTGTCAGGACTGGTTCATGGCAATCGACCTGAAGGACGCGTACTTCATGTCTCGATCCTCCCTCGACATCGGCCGTTCCGACGGTTCGTGTTCGAGGGACGGGCATATCAGTACAGGGTCCTCCCCTTCGGTCTGTCCCTGTCTCCACGAGTCTTTACGAAGGTCGTGGAAGCCGCCCTCCTTCCCCTTAGGGAAGGAGGTGTGCGGGTACTAAACTATCTCGACGACTGGCTCAGTTTGGCGCACTCTCGAGATCTGTTGTGTACACACAGGGACCTGGTGCTCCGGCACCTAGATCGGTGGGGCTACAGGTCAACTGAGAAGAGCAAGCTCTCCCCGGTGCAGAGCGTCCTCTTTCTCGGTATGGAACTCGACTCTGTCCTCATGAGCGGCCCCGCTCACCCCCCGCGGGGGGCGCGAGACCCGCGACGAGGAAGCCCGCACCCACGCGGCCTCCCAGAGGCAGTGCGACTGACTACAGAGCGCACCCGATCAGTGTTGAACTGCCTGAAGCTTTCAGACAGTCAGCGGTCCCCCTGAAACAATTTCAGAGGCTCCTGGGATACATGGCATCCTCGGCGGGGGTGGTCCCCCTCGGGTCGATGCACATACGACCGCTCCAACACTGGCTACAGAGTCAAGTTCCTTGGAGAGCGTGGCACACCGGCAGCAGGCGTATGGTCACACGCTTTTCTGCCGACACACCCTAACCCCCTGGTCTCCATGACCTTCTTGCGGACAGGGGTCCCCTTTGGGATGCCTCCCTGCAAGGTTGGGGTGCCGTGTGCAACGGGCAAGCAGTGTCGGGGCGGTGGACGGGCCCCCGCCTGCGTTGGCATTTCAACTGCCTAGAGTTGTTGGTTGTGCTACTTGCATTGAGGAGGCTACTACCTCTCGTGCAGGGAAGCACGTGCTGGTCCGGTCGGACAGCACAGCTGCTGTGGCGTATTCTTTCACTCACAGCAGCTAACATGACTCGCCCGACGCCTCCTCCTCTGGAGTCAGCAGGTGATCAGCTCCCTGCGAGCCACACACATCCCAGGCGTCCTGAACCAGACAGCCGATGCGCTCTCTCGTCAGTCGACGCCTCGCGGAGAGTGGCGACTCCCTCCCCGCGCAGCCGGCTCATTTGGGGCAGTTCGGCCAGGCACAGGTGGTCCTGTTGCCTCCCCGGACTCCACCCATTGTCCGCTTTGGTACTCCCTGTCCGAGGTACCCTCGGCACGGATGCCCTTGCGCACAGCTGGCCGCGGGACAAGCGGAAGTACGCTTCCCCCCAGTGAGCCTCATTGCACAGGTCCTGTGCAAGGCCAGGGAAGAGGAGCATCAAGTGGTACTAGTTACGCCCCTTTGGCCTAACCAGGACTTGGTTCTCGGAGCTGAGGCTCTGACAACAACTCCCCCCTGGCCGCTCCCCCTGGCGAACAGCTTCCCCAGGGGAAGGGGCACGTTACGGCATCCCAGGCAAAACCTGGTCTCCATGTCTGGACGGGACGAGGAGATCCTGAGTGACCCACCCCCGGTCCGGTTGGGACGTCACTCAGGCTAGGGCTTCGGCCACTGGGCGGCTATACGCCCATAGGTGGCGCCTCTTCTCGTCCTGGTGCTCTTCTCGGCGAGAAGACCTGCGGAGTTGCTCGGTCGGGTACGGGCTGTCCCGTCCTCAAAAGAGACGGGGGAGTAACCTCTCCCCCTCCACACTGGGAATGTATGTAGCCGCTACGGCCGCTCATCATGACCCGAGTGCTGGGTAGCCTCTGGGACAGCACGACCTGGTCATTAGGTTCCAAAGGGGCGTGAGAGGGTGACCACCTTATCCGCGCTCCATACCCTCTTGCGACCTAGGTGGCGGGCCTCAAGAGGCCCCGCTCCCTTCGAGCCTCTCGGGGTTACCGCTCTTTCTCAGTCTTGATAAAGACGGTGTTTCGCATTGCGCTCACCTCCAAGAGGGTAGGGGATCTACTGTACAAGCACTCTCCGTGTCCGCAGATTGCCTAGCACTCGGGGCCGGGATTCTCACGTTATCTTGAGACCCCGCCCCGGCTACGTGCCCAAGGTTCCCACCACTCTCCCGAGAGACCAGGTGGTGAACCTGCAGGCGCTCCCCACCGGGGAGGAAGATCCAACCTATCCGTGCTTGTCCAGTATGTGCACGGCGCCTCTGCTTGGACCGCACGCAGAGCCCAGAAGCTCTGAGCAGCTCTTTGTCTGTTTCGGAGGTCAGCAGGAGGGCTGTCTCCAAACAGAGGCTGGCGCACTGGATCGTGGATGCCCTCGTTAGGGCATACCAATCTTTTTTTCCTGCCCGTTGGGGGTGAGGCACACCCCTCGTGGCTGGCTCAGGGCGCCTCTCTGGCAGACATCTGCGGAGCTGCGGGTTGGGCTATGCCTAACAACTCCGTGAGGATCTAATACCTACGCGCGGAACCGGTGTCAGCCCGCATCCTGGCAAGGTGTGGGACCAGCAGCCGGTAGGGCATACGCCTGCGGAAGCCCTTCCCCCTCCGGGGGGAGCAGTGGCGATCCCGCCTCACTTCTTTCCCCTCGGTAAAGAACAGGCATTCCATCCATCACTAAGCACCCTTCCAGGGAACAGGCTGGGCAGAGCAGCCCTGCCCCTTTAGGCCGGGGAACAGTTGAGTTATCTCCCACATAGCTCTAACCGGACCTAGTGCTCCAAACGTGGTAACCCCCCCTCCGTGGGCTGTTCCGTCTGATGTATCCTCATGAATGGTTCCCACCTTGGCAACCCATGACCTCCCCAGGTGGACTCCCACCTTGCGGTTAACTCCTGCAGTCCGCACATTCCTCCCATGAGTTCTCCCCTGATGGTGAGACCATGTGGTGTCTCCACTAATTCCTCCCTACGGTAGGTAGTGCCTCTGCAGCGTTTTTCCCCCCAGGGGGGAATAATGCTTACCCAGTGGCCCGTACGGTGCCGGGCGGTTTCTCGCCATTTAGAGAATCAGGCCTCCACCCGTGACGGCCGGCATTAGAGGGCTTCCCAACTTTTTGTGGAAAGCTCTGGGTCCCTCTTCCTCTCCACTGGAAGGTCATAATTTCGCGCTAGCGTGTTCGTCTGACTCGCCCAGGCCAGTCAACGTCGCTCCGCAGAGATTGTGACGCGGCTCAGTGCTGTGGCGTTTTCCATAGGAACCCCATTCTGTCGGTTCGACACAACGTCGAGAGACCGACAGAAAGGGAACGTCTTGGTTACGGATGTAACCTCGGTTCCCTGATGGAGGGAACGAGACGTTGTGTCCCTCATGCCACAACACTGGCCGCCCACCCCAGCGGTCGGGGGAGGATGCTTAGGCTCCTCAGACCAAAGGTGAATGAATCAGCACGCCGGCTTCCCTCTTATACCCGGACATCCGGGGAGGAGCCCGGCATGCAAATTTCATTCGCCAATTTTCATTGGCCTTTTCTAAATACTCAGAAGATGATAGGTTCTCAAGACAAACCCCATTCTGTCGGTTCGACACAACGTCTCGTTCCCTCCATCAGGGAACCGAGGTTACATCCGTAACCAAGACGTTTTAAATATCTAGTTAATATAATGCAATAACACAATCTTTATTTGTTTTGGTTTAAGTTTTTAACTGTTTTTTAGACTGTTTTGGTTGTGTTTAGTAGAGATATGATTTGCCTCAGGAATTATTGTTTTTCAATATTGTTATTGTTTTGGCAAAATGAAATATAGAGTTGATATTACCGAATTGTGAGTAATCCAGAGGGGAGTGCAGTAAATAGACTCTGAACTCCAAACACCAATAGCATTCTGTTTTACTGACATAAACCCAATTTATGGAAATTATATTTCAATTTATCCAAATTATGAGGTAGTATGTGTCCTTTTAACAAACACAATGCAAGTAATATTTTTAATAGGACAGATGTGATGTAATATTAATTATAATGTGGAATTTTAATGTGTAAAAAAATTATTAAAATAGTTAAAGCTGCAATCAATAACTATTTTGGGGGTTAAAAATAAACAAAAATCAGTTATTGAGCAAGGACAAAAAAATCAGTCCCCTTTTCAGTCTCCTTTCCCACGTAACAGTAAACTTCGAGTGATACGTCTTTAAATATTACATTATATATAATATAAAAAACACTGTATGTCCCAATATTTGTGTATACTGTTATTTTTTATTCTCATTACAGTTGCAATGCATTAGCAACTTTTTACTGTCAAACTCTGTTGGCATTAATTCTAAGTTGCATTTCTCATGCACTTTGGGTGAGACAGGCTATTTCTGTGGAATGCCGAATTCTAAATCAGTCCCTAATGAGCTTCTATTTTCGTCAGGATTCTACCTTAAATCTAACCACCTATGCAGACAATAGACGTTAAGGCAGCTCACTAGAAGTGAATACAAAGCCATTACCATTATTTTTGTTCTGTTGTCTTATTAGCATCTCTTACTTTTACAGATGTTAAAACTGTGTCCAAAGAAGAAGAGTACAGCTGCTTACACTTTCTGCAAGGCCATGGGTCTACTGGGCATGCAGTTTCACCTGTTTGAGAACGAATGTAAGATTTTACACTTTGAGAGGAGAATGAGAAAAAAGAAAAAACCCGTACAAAAGTTTCTATCAAGTAAAAAATCTCTAAAGGAAAATAAAGGATACATCTTTTTTAAGAAACCTTGAAATTCATAAAAATGCAATTAATGAAAAATGCTAATGTAAACCATTTTTACTACTTGCTAGCACCTTCACTAGAGACGAGTCACTATAGAGTAAAAGGAAACAACATACAAGATCTACACTATTATGTGCCTTTTCAACACCCACCTAATTTATTTACCTCCAACAAAGAGAATAACAAATGATAAATGAAGATGACAAGCAACGAACAAACCCTCTCATTTTCCAATTAAGGTAGCCAGAAGCATCTCTCTCCTCCCACTCTCTGTCTCTCTCACTCTTTCACTCTCTCACACGTGTGGCAGATGGGCTGTAATTAACCGAGATGAGTGTTATGGCTTGAGCTTATTTTTTGCCCCTCTCGATATTATAATGATGGACTAAATAGAATAGAAGTGATTGGAAAGACACACAAATGAGAAAATAAACAAATAAACAAACAAACAAACGTTTCAGTCATAATAGCCACAGCCACTAAACAACACTGAATCATTATTTTTGATGGTTCTTGGTAGTTCATCGGGTGTTTAAAGGTATAATTTGAGGTTTAAAAAGTTGTGGTATGTGGTATAATGTCTTACCTGTCGTGACAGATACAGATAATAACAGATGCTTCATTTTCTCATGCAGCTTCTCCAGTGACAGCTCACGAACAGCTCACATAATTTACTGTATGCCAATTTTTATGTGACGTTTTTGAAATAGTAGAAGAGACATTTCTTAGCTAGCAATGGCAACAAAGAAATTAGATCCCCATCAGTGGCGTAGCAATTCAGGTCCGGGCCCATATGCAAAAACTTTTAAAGGGTCCCATCCGTCTGTTCGCAACTGTGTTGCGCATTACTGGACATCGGTTGTTTACGCAGGTTTGTTATTAAATTTGGCCCCAAATCCCCCGAGCCCATAATGCACCTGCATACCCAGACGCTACGCCACTGATCCCCATCCACGATTGTTACAAAGAGATGCGTTTTGGCTTTTTCTTAGACACTTTCCATTGTGCAACTGTTATATACATTTGACATCATACCCACAACGGTGCTGTTATGAGCATATAACATTGTATCAATGCTATGCTGACATATGGCCATGTTTTATGTTAGGGAGTTGAAGTTAACAGTCATTCTCTCTGTCTGTTTCAGACTATCCTCATGCGATCACCATTGTGTCTCCATGTTCGGGCTCTGACAAGAAACAGGTGTTGAATTTTTGTGCTCAGAGCGCAGAAGAGCTGCTGAAGTTCATCGAGGACCTAAAGGAGTCCATCGCCGAGGTGTCAGAGATGGAGCAGATACGTATTGAATGTGAGTTTGTGTCGGCATGTGTGAGAGACTGAATGACATTTGAGAGAGAGAGAGTGACATTTACTGATGGTGTAACCTAGGACATTATCAGAAAATATAGTATGTGAGGAATCCTCTGACAGAACTGTTAAACCTAAAATCCAAATGCAGCTATAAAGTATATAATCGCCATAAACTTATATAGACGGTTTCAACGGCAACAACACTATGTGGCCCAAACTTAACTTTCAACAGACCACTGCAAAGAATCAATAACTGTTAAGTAGTTTTAATGTAATTTAATATAGTGACTATACAGTAAAATATTAGTTCATATTAAAATAAATTAAATATATAATAAATGGTTAAATTATAACCAAACACAGACCGGAAGTTAACTTTGCGCCAGGTGCGTGCCTCTAATGAAACCGTCTATATAAATTCTCTCGATTCTTTCATGTTTATAGAATATAAAGTATTTAATAGTCCATAAATGGGATATGAAATGCAAAAAATTGAAAAAGTTGTTTACTTTATTATTTATGTTGCTTCATAAAAGACTAAATTGCAAAAGATCATGTTGACAATTAGGTTTACAGTATAATGCAAGAAAAAATACCCCTCAGAGAATACCATGGTACGATCATATTACATGATTCCTTCAATAAAAAAATCTGGGTAGAAAACAAGCACAATTGCCAAACATACCACTTACATTCATTTTTGCTGCATAAATATTTGCTCTCAAATTATATTATAGTAAGCGTGAAGATAAAATATTCAAACCTTTTTACATGCATCTTTATATTTGTGCCTTTTGCTTGCTTCGTGGTGTGAATCAGCAGTCGTTGCTTAAATGCTGCACAGTGTTTCCATGGTAACAGTGTAAAGCTGGCCATTGGCTTGGTTAACAGAAGTAACCTAGTTGTTGGCAGCTGCAGTAAACCGGATGCTGGTTGTCACTTATTGGTTGGTTACAAATTTTCAAAAAAGAATTTTCAAAAAAGTGAGCGGTGAAGGATGTGCTTGGCTTGTTGCTACACTGATAGAATGCTTGGCAGGACATTTGATGTTGTGTTCCATTGTCTTTCATTCATACACATGTGAATTTGGGAGACTGAAAATACAAGCTCATCCAAATGATGTTGCATTACAAGAAAATGTTGAGGACTTCAATGCTGCAGGAAAAAGAATTACTGCATATATATATTCACATTTTGTATTCTTTATTATCTTTAGTGTTGTGTATTATTTAATAAAAAAGAAGTCCAAGAGTGTGACATCATATACTGTTCATATCCCATTCTTTAATATCCTTATAGCATCAGGACTATACTGTAGACATGTAGACATAGCTTTGTGTAATGAGCTTACTGTTGCCACTTGTGACAAAATGTTTAATGCTCATTTTTATTTTGCATTACATAAACATAAAATGTCAATAAACAAAAAGTCAAAAGTGACCACCCCTAAGTCTCTACAATAATCACCAGATGTGGCTCAGAGTAAATGTGGATTTTCTTTCACCTATTTTATCATCAGATAGGCCAAAGCAAAATCGTGTTTTATAAAAAAGAGAAGCCACTTACATATTTTGAATTATCAGTTTTATTTATGTTTGTTTATAGCTTCTCTAATTTATTGGTGTTTATTTTTTTTATTTCTGTACGAATGTCATGTATGTATTTGTTTGCTTACCCCACTTTCCTGCATCATTCTGTCCTTTAGGAAACTGAGAAGTTTCGATGTTACATAATTAATGAAATGTGTCAGGCTTTCCAATATCCTCCAAAAGAACAAAGAAAGACCTGGAAGCGGAAATAGGGTTGTTGAAACACATCTTTGGTTTTCCATCAGGGAGAAAGACAGAAAAGCAAGTTTGTGTGCTAGTGGACATCAAAGTGTGTATTCTGCTGAGGCTGGTTGGTGCTCATTCATTACATTCTGTACTACAGAGAGCAATGGTCAATGGGAAGTCTTGTGGTCTGTGTATTTGCGTGATCAGAGAGGTTAGAACCATCTCCCTTTTAAGAAAACAGCTTTTAAGAAGAACACCCACAATAGCTGTAACCAACACATCTATATACAGTATATACTATATACAGTATATATATATACTGTATACTGTATGCAGGGGCGGGCTTACCATTAGGCAAAGGTAGGCAATCGCCTGGGGCCCCGAGCTACCAGGGGCCCCAAAAAGGAAGGGGTGGACTTAACCAATAAGCCATGTCAGCAGCCACGTAGAGCCCCAAGTAATCATCAAAATAGTCGGGATATCCCTGTTAACGTTTTACTTATTACATCTGTACGAAGGCACTCCCCTCATTATAGATTAGAGTGGACCATTCCATTAGCACAGTATATGCGCGAGACGAGTTCGACACCAGCTAGAGAAAGTTAACGCAGCGGCAGAATTAGTAGAACTGCCCACAGCGAGAGTGTCATTGTGTGATACATTAGCTGCAAAACGAAGTAAAAGTCGCAGGGAAATAAAACAACAAAGAATGCAGCTACACCACCAGAGAGGAAAAAAGACGATTTACAAAAGATTGTTGCCAAAAGTCTCTGCTTTTTCCCCACACAAACTCCACCTCTCTCCCGGCCACGAGCAATGATAATGCGCCGGTGAGTATCTCTCCATGAACACCGACAACACAGTTATAATGACTGAAGACCAAAACATCTGTCAAACAAAGAGCGCTGTGCGCTTGGTAGGAGAGGGCCAGTTCAAAGGTAGAAAGGTTTGACTCCGCTGCGCATGGGCACATAAAGACATAATATAACAACGTCAGTGCAGTGCTAACGATTCGTACTGTATGCACTAGTACAGAAATATGGTCACATTTAAATGCATGAAAGGACGGAGAGAGGGCACACTTTGTATATAGTAATCCCAGATCAGGGTTTTTCCTGCATAAAGAAATTGGAGGCGGCCGCTTCAATCAAATTTCGTGCCGCCTTAGATTCTCGTCAAAAATATGTCGAGTGTCTTCACAAAAAACACTTCGTGCATTATTAAACAGATTGTCATTTGTAACTGCAGTTACGCCACAATGGAGGCGCTGTTTCGTTACCAGCAGTGAGACGCTGAAGAGTTCAGTAAAAGAGCTATATTAGGAGCTGTATTAGCTGTGTTTCATGGCTGTTCAGGAGTTTTACGTTCAATTTACATTTTCTTGAATTTCTTGAAAAGATTTCTTAAATTAATTTGCTGTACATCATTATAATGTTTTTAGCTGTGAAGTTGGCTCGTTGAATCAGCGTTATTCTGTACACAGCGAGTTCGCCAGTATGAACGCACATTGCGATCAGAACGACTCGCAAACAAATGACTCATTTGAACCAATTCGTTTACACAGAATGTAAGAGATCAGTGAATCGTTCAAAGCTCAGTGAACTACAAGAGAACGTAGGGTGTGAATGAGCTTTGCTCATTTACTTAGACTGGTTACTTATGGGCTAAAAAGTCTTAGAAAAAAAGCTTATATTAAAATTTTCAACTTTTCTGTTTGATTGAATAAATTTAATGCTTTATATAACTTATTAGTTTTCATTTCATCAATTTTTTTTAGAACTTTAATATAAGTGTTTTGTTAAGACACTTATCCCATGTTTTTCATTTGGGAATTCATTATTATATATTTTTTAATTAGTCAGTATCTGTGTTTATTAAGCTTAGTTTTCCCCTGTCACTTTGACTGGGGTTGAAAAGTTGTGTGCTTTGAGGAAGGAGAAAAATAAGGGTTGCAGTAAAGTAAAATGGTGCATATTTGGGGCCCCCATACATGGATTTGCCTAGGGCCCCCAAATCACTAAATCCGCCCCTGACTGTATGTCAGGGGTCTTCAACGTTTTTCGGGGCAAGGACCCCTTAGATGAGAGATACATGGAGCAGGGACCCCCTTATACTAAACGTGTAAACTGAGATATTTGAACAACACTTATTGTCACAGCAGTACTACTTTAAGACATTACATTAGCACTGTGATGAAGTTATTGTTCCACAAACATACTTTTTTGTGTATTATTTTTATTGTTAATATAGATTGTTTGATTAATTTAAGGGATTAGCATCATACATTTTCATTGTACTGTGAGGTGGACAGTTAAACATTTACTTATCCTGATTTTTATTTTTATTAAAGCTGAGATGACTGACCCTGGTTAATGGCACAAAGACTATTCTAGTGGTGGGAGAGGTTGTCTCTGCATGCGAAAGAAATAAGTGCAGATGGTATGCATTCTGTTGTAAAAGCAGGTCATTTTATTAAGTGTAATTTTTTTTTTCCCGCTTCTCAGTGTGTTGCAGAACACAACTCGATTTCATAATTCTGAGCTCCGTTGTCTTTCTCGTGGATCAGCAAGCTTTTACACGAAAAGAGGTTTTTTTTCTGCAGAGCATCATACCAGATTAAGGAGAGCAACATGCAATGAGTCCACGTTATTTTGGGGCAACTTGTTTGACGTGCACCATCACACGGTGCCTGTTTCATTGATTTTAAACACGTACGATAGTTTTGTCAGAATTTACAAAGCAGAAGCGGTGTGGTGTCATTTGCCTGTCAAATTAACGCTTTACAGCTTTAACAAATGTGACCCTGGATCACAAAACCAGTCTTAAGTAGCACAGGAACATTTTTAGTAAAAGACAAAAATAGATTGTGTGGGTCAAAATTATCGATTTTCCTTTTATGACAAAAATCATTAGGATATTAAGTAAAGATCATGTTTCATGAAGATATTTTGTAAATTTCCAACCTTAAATATATAAAAACTTTATTTTTGTGAGTGGATGGTCTGCCACAGTGCCCCTGATTAACAACTTCAAAGGCGATTTTCTCAATATTTTGATTGTTTTGCGCTCTCAGATTCCAGAGTTTTAAACGGTTGTAGCTCAGCCAGATATTGTCCTATTCTAACAACTCATATATCTATAGAAAGTTTATTTATTCAGCTTTCAGATTATGTAAAAATCTCAATTTCGAAAAATTGACCCATAAGACTGGTTTTGGGTCCGTGTACCTTCGGATAATTCATTTATTCGTTTTTGTTTTCAAACAGAAAAACGAATAAACCGTTCATTTTTTACATATTCCACCGTATACGAGACTAATTTTTGGTTGTTTTCCTCAATATTTCTTTAAGTGCATCAAATTAATATACAACAAAATCAAAACGAAACATCAAGTATTTTTCTTAACAAAGCCCATTTTAGTCCACCGGAAGTTCAGCTGCACTGCGCCTCTGGCGACGAGAGGTGGTAGCACAAGACCACTCTCTGAATTATACATTGTTGGTGTGTGCCACTAAATCCGTAAACAACCATACAGACACATAGGTAGACATTTCTGTGCATGTAGAAGTATACACGCAGTTAATGAAATAAAGAATGACCTATATGGACGCGGCACGGCATGCGTCAATGCTCGTGGCAGCGATGTATCTGACAGCGGGGGAGGTTACCATAGCCACCGTTAAAAGGATAGTGGAGAGGCGCCTCTTGCACTTTAATGTGTTCAAAAAATTGCACTTTGTATGTAGAAGTTGCTATGTTAACATTTTAAACAGTGCAACAAAGTGCAATTGAACACTTCTACATACAATTGTTGTATGTAGAAGTGTTTTGTCTTTTATATTTTATACTGTATGTAGATGACATACATGATGCTATGTTTATAAAAATAAGATGAGTTAATCAAAAACCTGTACTTTTCATTGCACGTTACATTCTATTACAATAAACTCCGCCCAAAACACAATAGAAAATGTAATGGGTTTCCTTGTAAATACCATTATGAACCTTTGGGTTTTTATGCATTAAAACCAAAACTAAATTCCCATTATAACTAATAAATCCATTACATTTTCTATTGTGTTTTGGGTAGGTTCTATTGTTTTTTATTCTTAATAAAATGTAGTGAGTGGTGTGTATGAGACATTACATGTTGATCAAGCAGACTGTATATTATAAAAACTATTTCTTCACTACTCTTCTTTTATCATGGGTCACTATGACCGGTTAACCTTTACATTCGCATACCTGAATATGAATGAATGAATAGCTTTTATTGTCATTGCAGGCAAAGCAAACAACAAAATTCTTAGAGCACCGCTAACACAAAACATAAATAAATATTTGTAATATAATACGACAAAAATGCCCTCTGGCCGGCGCTTCAGAGCACCAAACACCAGGACTTCCAGACACAGAAGCAGCTTCTACAGATAACTGCTCCTTAAGAGCAATATTCCACTTCCACTACTCCTATAGTGTGCACTATGTGCCTTATTATATCTACATTTCATTTATACATGTATATAACACTACCTCTACTTACAACATGTATCCATTTGCACAAGTGTACATACAATCTGTTAATATGTATATTCTACTATATACTACCCTGTACAATGTCTCTTATATGTTATTATCCCCCATTTTCTGTACAATAGTTTTTTTATTTTATATATGCATCATTTTAGAATCTTTTAGACTGTAAATCTTATTATATTTGTATTGTCATTGTGTTGAATGTCTGTAGCTTCCAACACCAAAGAAAATTCCCTTGTGTGTGAAGCACACTTGGCAATAAACTCTTCTGATTCTGATTCTGAAAAAAGTGCAAAAAATTGGAAAAACTAACAGTGCAAATCATTACATGAAACATTAAACATTTGACAACTTTCACATTTTTAGTGCAAACAAAGGTGCAAAATTGTTTCAGACGTGCAAAACGAGCTGCTCTCACTATGAATTTAAATGGGGGCTATGGTTAAACCTCCCTTGCTGTCAGCTTTGCAAGCTTGTATGCGCCCGCGCACGCACACACACATTCTTTATTTTATCAGAATCAGTCGCAGTTTTAAGTGTTTTAACTGTTCACTTCCAGTTCACGCTTTAACTTGTCAATTTCATGCTTATGCGGAAACTGGCAACATTCTGTTATCAGAATCAGAAAGAGCTTTATTGCCAAGTATGTTTGCACATACAAGGAATTTGTTTTGGTGACAGGAGCATCCAGAACACAGAGACCATAACACAATATACAGTACACAGATGATTTAAATAAGGGCCTATGGGTATAAAAAATTTAAGAAATACAATTCAATAAACATAAGATAAAGCTATAGAGAGTAAAGCTATGCGTGTATGTAAATATGTACAAGTAAAAAATAAAAATAGACTATTATAGTACAAGGTATGTGCTATATACAGCAGAATGAATGAAATATAATTTACATGAAAAGTTGTATAAAAATAGATAGTGTATTATCTGGAGGATATAATTATTAATTGCACGTAAAACACCGTTTCATTAACTGCGTGTATACTTCTACATTGCACAGAAATGTCTGCCTATGTGTCTGTATGGTTGTTTACGGATTTAGTGGCACACACCAACATATGTATAATTCAGAGAGTGGTCTTGTGCTACCACCTCTCGTCGCCAGAGGCGGCAGTGCAGCTGAACTTCCGGTGGACTAAAATGCTCTATGTTGAGAAAAATACTTGATGTTTCGTTTTGATTTTGTTGTATATTAATTTGATGCACTTAAAGAAATATTGAGGAAAACAACCCAAAAATTAGTCTCGTATACGGTGGAATATGTAAAAAATGAACGGTTTATTCGTTTTTCTGTTTTGAAAACAAAAACGAATAAATGAATTATCCGAAGGTACACGGACCGTTTTGTTGTCCAGGGTCACAAATTTGAACAGAAGTTCTTGCACGCAACTCCTTTCCTGCGTACTGAACTTATCGGAAGGGAGACAGAGAAAAATGAGTATGAGTCATGAATAGTATGTCCGAAACCTCAGTATGCAAAAAACAGTAGGCGAGAAATACCCGGATGGTTTACTACTTCCTCCGAGATTCATGAGTGTGGATCGGATGGACACTTTTCTATCCCATGATGCCACGGGAGCTGAGCAACGGTCAAATTTCAAAAGTAAATCAAATAAATATAGCGGAAAACTTCAAGGCGGACTTCCGTTTCTAATGTAAGTGCCAATAAATTAATTTCTCTTGACTAAATTATATTTTTATCAACGCTCACGTGTAGGATGTTGTTAATACGTCATAGGGTAAAGAGCATACGGTTCACATTACCATAAAACATGGCGGACGCAGTATGTCTGAAATGTATTCATACTACTCCCATTCATACTATATAGAACGTACTGTTTTAACGGCCGATAGGTAGGTACTTATTCAAATTCAGTGCGCAAATTCAACTTCGGCTGCCTGAATGGATGTTTTTGTCCGCACGAATGTTAAAATTGTAATGTGCGGGAGCTTCAATGAGTCCGCGCGGTCGCGCACGTGCGCAGCTTAAAGAGAACATTGGTTGTAATAATTCTGTACCTATGCTTTACATTTGCAGTTCCACCGCAGAGCCCCGGTTGAAGACCCAAGCTGTATGTGTATGTATATATTTATATATATATATACTGTATATATATATATATATATATATATATTGATAGATATGATTCTTTCTTCTCATAAGGAAAATTATTTTTATCTGCTTCAAAGTCCAAGTATGAAGAAATGGCTTTTTACAATGTGGCAAATTCATTAAATTAAACCATTTAATTAAACACCTGTTTAAACCTTAATTTTTGTATACGGTCATTTTTCATGCTGCTTTTTCATGCTGCTCCCCTCCAACCTCTTCCAGACATAAAACCTATTTGTCATGGCTCTGCTTCATTTAGTCATGTTTTTCTTGGTCCTGTAGCAGAGTCATGACAAGGTCTTTGGTTATGTGTGGAGAGAAACATATTATTGTCCTTTTCACAATAATATGCGTTCTCTCCAGTGTCTCGTCATTGGCCCCGCTCCTCTCGTTTCCTTGTGATCTTTCCCTGAGTGTTTGATTAACCACACCTGCCCCATGTCGTTATCCCTCGTTTGTGTTCCCCTATAAATGCCCTCATGTTTCTTTGTCTTGTGCTCGTGGATTGTACTGTTTACCCGGTTTGTTATGTCGTGTTATGTGAGTACTTTGCCTTGCCCGTGTTTTTCCCTTTCTATGTTATTTGAGACGTTGTGTCGTTGTTTTCTAGTTTAGGTTTTGTTTTTACCCAGCTGTTTTTGCCCCCTCGTGGGAAGTACTTTTGTTTCTGTCTTTATATTTAGTTCAGTCCTCGTTACCCCATTGTGGGTCTTTGTTTTCTGTTTTGTTGTTTTATAAATAAATACCCTTTGTTAACCCCTTCACGTCTGCCTGCGCTTGGGTTCTTCTGCCACTCCTGCCAACCGTGACAGAATCCAACAGCCATCTACTAACCCAGCAGGTATGGACAGTTCCCTGCGAGCCCGCCAGACCCGGTTATTGGTCGGGCTTCGCCAGGGAGATCGGGGGGTACGGGAGTTTGCCCGTACCTTCCTGGATGCGGCGGCAGAGACGGGGTTCGGTGAGAAGGATCTTACCATAATTTTTAACAGCTGTCTCACCGAACCCCTCAAGCCCAGCGAGATGAGGATGCTGAGTCCCCTGTACTTTGGTGACATGCTCAGGTACGTGGTCAACCGGGATGAACCATGGCCCACTACGCCATCCTGGGTATCCTCTCCGCTGGCTACTGTCCCGGAAGACCTCGTCCTGGCCACCGTGACCTTGGGGGACTCAGCTCCGCCCACCTCCAGCTCCGCCGATCCATCTCCACCGTAGCTTGATGGACGAGGGGCAGGGAACTGACCTGGAATAGGCTGGAGTAGGGCGCGCGTAGCTCGAGGAGGTAATTGATGGGATAGGGTCAGTGATCGCGTCAGGCAGGCGGGAGCAATTGGTGTACGAGTGTACGGATACAAGGTCGGAGTACTGGTGTGCGCTAATTTGGAGTTAGTGTGTGGATCGCTGTATCGCGAACGTGTGTTTGATCTGGTTTCAAGTCACTGTCCCATCGAATATCAGGCTGCGGCTGCGTCAAGGGGGCGTAGGCTACGCAGCGGATCTTCTTTCACAACCGTGCTGTGACCCGGGCGAGGAGCCGGCCACTGCGTGGAAGCCGCGACCGGCGTAGGGTTTTTTTTGCCAGCGCGGGGAGGAGCCCAGCCAGCTGGCGACTGGGGATCATGTGTGGCTAGGCACCAGGATCGGTTAAGGAGTGTGATTGACTACGAAGCGGCAACCGGATTGAGGATTTGCGGGGGTGAGGGCTCTGGTGTGATGAGGCTGGCATACTGAGAGTTTGGCCCGCTAGAATGGTGGGGGAGATAGTGTAGTCTGGTGAGAGTGTTCTGTGGTGTATGACGATGGCAGGCCCCTCTTTGGAGACATCAGCATTCACCAGGACAAACCCTATGTTGCAGACTTCCAAACTTTACGGTCTACATTTGACCTCCAGCCCCTGGCTTTCTGATGTTTTCTGCGAACACCAGTCTAAACTCAGGCCTGCTGAAAGAACATAGCACAAAACTAAAGATACAGATGATCTCAGTGACTATTAGTCATTAGTCTCCTTTCTCTGCAATTGTCCACAGTGTTAAAACCTCTAACCACACCAGCAATATATCTGACAGACCCTTTAAAACCTTTCACTTCCTCCTCTCATCTTCAGCCACTTCCTGTTTAACGCTACTTTTCTTTTTCTTTGTGCTTAGTGAAGCTTAGTCTCTTAACTTCTCCAGCCAGCCTACTACCTTCCCCCCTTTCACCCAATTTCCTCACATCTCATACAGGCCAAAATAAACACACTCACACCATCAATCACACTAATAATCATCTCCTAGCTACTCACTGATATTTTCCCTACTACATTTAAGCAGGCTCTGACTATTCCACTGCTTATGAAAGCTTATAACGGACCCTTCAATTGCTGATAACTACAGACCCTCTTACTCTTCCCATTTATGGTGAAAATGCTTAAACAAGCTGCCAGTAGCGTTCCTCAGGGATCAGTGTGTGGAACGTTACTTAAAAAAAGTAAGTAGTTATAGTTACTAGTTACTTCTCACAAATAGTAATTGAGTTAGTAACAGAGTTACAACATTATAAACATAACTAATTACCAGGGAATGTAACTATTGTGTTACCTTTAAAAAATGTTCAAATATGTAAAATAACTTGGATGAACAAAATATTAAATATGTTAAATGAATGAAGTGGAAACTAAATAGAATAAATTATTTGTATAAAACGTTGTACACTAATTTAATTTTGCTCTGGGTCAATGTGAGAGACACCTATTAAATTAAATGTTTTATATATCAATATATTACAGTATTATTGTAAATATTACATTTACATTTAGTCATTTAGCAGACGCTTTTATCCAAAGCGACTTACAAAGAGTTTAAGGAGCAATAAGCGATATGTCATACAGGAGCAATAATGCAACAGGTGCCAATACAAAGTTACTAGTTTCAGCAAAAGCTAGACCACTACCTGTTGAGAGAAAGAGAGAGGGTTAGTGTTTCTTTTTTCATTTGTCTGTCAAGTATTCACAAAAGAGGTGGTTTTTAAGTAGTTTTTTGAATATTGTGAGAGATGTGGTTGACCGGACCAAATGAAGAATGTTCCGCCAGGAAGGAGTTGTGAATGAGAATGAGCGGGAAAGCGATTTACTATCCTTATGGGAAGGCAGTACAAGACGCCACTGGTTTACTGAATGCAGGGATCTTGATGGGGTGTAGGAGGATGTGAAAGTACGTCGGTGCAGATCCAGTGATAGTCCTGTAGGTCTTTTACAGGACGAGGTGGTGGCTGAGTCCCGTGGGAACACAGCCACCCGTGACGCAACGTCTGAATCGTCAACCGCCTGCAGTGCGGGCAGGACGTATCCACAAGGGCTGCCCCAGCGTACGTGTCCGTCCCCCTCCTCGATGAGTGTGTTGCACCCACGAGAACAGCGGGACATGCCACACTGGAGAAATTTGCTCTTTTAGAAGTCTCGAACACATCCGAGACGACCAGGGGAAGTCGCCGCAGGAAGGGACAGTCCGCTGCACCACGTCGTAGAACCGGCAGTCTTGTAGTTGCTATCTTGTAGCAAAGTCTGTTGATCATGAGCGAAGACTCCGAAGAACAAAAGATGAATGAATGAGGCACGCTGTCTTCCTTTTATACCCGGATATCTGGGGGCGGAGTCCGGGATGCAAATTTCATTGGCCTTTTCTAAGAAGTCGGAAGCGATTGGTTCTCAAGGACGAACCCCATCTTTCGGCTCGACACAACGTCGAGAGGCCTACAGAAAGGGAACCCAGAGTTTCCCTCATTTCAGGGTTAATATACTCAGAGTTTTCACTAAACCTCCTTTCTGAAATGGGCCCCAGGACAGCAAACACAAAGGCATTAAATAGGGAAACTACAAGGGATAATAACAATGGACAGGTGTGGGGAATCAGACACTGGCAGGAAGCTAACGAGGGGTCAAGAGACGAGACAGGAGAACACATGGCACGCCAAAACAAACAATGCCATGTGCTGTGCTGCAGAGAAGCCCACGAGTTTCTGTGCAGACACTAGCCAGGTTTCCATCCAAAGTTGCGAATTTAGCTTATGCACAAAATTGGAATATCGCATAAAACATTTGCGAATAAGCACTGTTTCCAACCAACTAGTCAACTGTCACTTCCTAATAAACTGCCACTAAATATCATTAAGAAAAGTAAGAGGAGCCACTGAATATAAACATGTTCATATATAGTAATACTTGCGCAAGCAGACCATTACGAAACACAATAAATGCGGTGCTTTTGTGGGTGCTTTGGGAAACATAGTTGTGACAGTTCTAAGAGTTGATGACTTTGCTCAGGCATTTAAGAATGACCATAACAACATTTCTGATGCGGTGTATAACAAGATCAGTACTCTGGTTAGTCCGGTTACGCCGTGCAGTTGTGGAGGAATTTATTCGGCAAATGCATTTCCATCTCCAATTATTCGCATTAACCCTTTTTCACAAAAATTAAAAACCACCTCAAATGAGCGTAAAAACTTTTTTGCGAATTAGGGGTTTTTAATTCGAAATTTAGCATTTCCATCACTCGTTTCGGATGTGAAACTTCAATATTCGAATAAAACCAGAGTGATGGAAACGTCTGGTTACGTTGTGTAACCTCGGTTCCCTGATGGAGGGAACGAGACTGTTGTGTCGAACCGAGAGATGGGATTTGTCTGAGAACCTATCTCTTCCTGAGTACTCTTAGAAAAGGCCAATGAAAATTGGCTAATGAAATTTGCATGCCGGGCTCCGTCCCCGGATGTCCGGGTATAAAGAGGGAAGGCGGCTACTCATTCATTCACCTTATGGTCTGAGGAGCCTGAAGCACCTCTCACCGACCGCTGCGAGGATGGCGCAACAGTGTTGTGGCAAGAGGACACAACGTCTCGTTCCCTCCATCAGGGAACCTGAGGTTACACGTAACCAGACGTTCCCTTTCTGTCGGTCTCTCGACGTTGTGTCGAACCGACAGATGGGGTTCCTGGAAAACGCCATACACTGCAGCCTGTCACAATCTCATGCGAAGCTGACGGTGACATGGCCTGGGCGAGTCAGCCGACAGCTACACGCGAAATTATGACCTATCCAGTGGGTAGGTAGGGGGTACCCAGAGCTTTCCTAAAGTGGGAAGCCCCCTAACCTCGGCCGTCACAGGCGGCGGCCTGATTCTCTAACATGGCGAGAAGCCGCCCGGAACCAGTAAGGCCACTGGGTAAGCATTATTCCTCACTGGGGGAGAAACGCTACAGAGGCCACTTCCTACCGATAGGGAGGAAATAGTGGAGAACCAACATGGTCTCACCATCAGGGAGAACTCATGGGAAGAAAGTGCGGCTACAGATAACCGCGAGGTGGAGGTCCACCGGGGAGGTCATGGGTTACCAAGGTGGGAACCATCATGAGGATACATCAGACGGAACCGCCCGACTGGGGGGGAGTTGCAACGTCTGGAGCACTACGTCTGGTTAGAGCTATTGGAGCGAATAACTTAGGTAACCTGGCCCTGACTAGGGGGCAGGGCCTGCTCTGCCCAGCCGTCCCCAGTGGAAGGTGTGCTTAGTGATGGATGGAGTGCCTGTTCTTCGACCCAGGGGGAAAGAAGTGAGGCTGACGGATCCCACTGCCCCCACCGAGAGAGGGGGAAAAAGGCTCGACAGGCGTACCCCTACACGGTGCCGGTCCTACTGTTGCCCTGCAGGACGCGGGCTGACACGGTTCACCGGAAGTTGTAAGAACCTCGCGAAGGTATTGGGGTAGCCCAACCCGCAGCTCTGCAAGATGTCTGCGCAGAGAGGCCCCCGTGCCAAGGCCTCACGAGGAGGCGACACCCCGGTGGAGTGCCCTAACTCCTAGAGGGACGGATATCAAGGATGGATGCTGCACTCCACATCCAGTGCGCCACGCTCTGCTTGGAGACTGCTCTCCCCTCTGCTGACCTCCGAAACAGACAAAGAGCTGTCTCGAGCTCTGAAGCCTCTGTGTGCGGTCAAGTAGAGGGCAGCTGCGCGTACTGGACACAACACGGAATGGGTTGGGTCTTCCTCCCCAGTGGGGAGCGCCTGAAGTTCACCACCTGGTCCCGAGAAGGGAGCTGGTGGGAACCTTAGGGCACGTAGCCGGGCCGTGGTCTCAGGATAACGTGAGAGTCTCCAGGCCCGAATTCTAGGCAACCCGAGGACACAGAGAATGCTTGTAGGTCCCCTACCCTCTTGAATGAGGCGAGCGTTACCAGGAGGGCCGTCTTTATCAACAGGCGAGAAAGATCGGCCTCTCCTAGGGGCTCGAAGGGGGGCCTCTGGAGGCCCTCCAGGACCACTTCGAGGTCCCAACAGGGTACGGGGCGTGGGCGAGGCGGATTCAACCATCTCACGCCCCTCAGGAACCTGGTGACCAGGTCATGCTGCCCTAGAGACTTAACAGCAACTGGGTCGTGATGTGCGGCTATAGCGGCAACATACACTTTCAGTGTGGAAGGGGAGAGGTTCTTCTCAAGTCTCTCCTGGAGAAAGGACAGTACGTACCTGATCGAGCATCTCTGCGGGTCTTCTCCGTGAGAAGAGCACCAAGACGAGAAGATGCACCACTTGAAGGCATACAGTATCCTAGTGGCTGGGGCCCTAGCCTGTGTGAGGGTCTCTACCACTGCCGGGGGTAGGTCGCTCAGGATCTCCTCGTCCCATCCAGGGGCCAGACATGGAGGTTCCAGAGATCTGGCCTGGGATGCCAAAACGTGCCCTTCCCCTGAGAAAGGAGGTCCTTCCTCAAGGGAATCGGCTAGAACCAAGTCCGGTTGGGCCAATAGGGCGCAACTAGTAGCACTTGATGCTCCTCTTCCCTGACCTTGCACAGGGTCTGTGCAATGAGGCTCACTGGGGGGAAGGCGTACTTCCTCTTGTCAGCTGTGCGCAAGGGCATCCGTACCAAGGGGAGCATCGGACAGGGAGTACCAAAGCGGACAATGGGTGGAGTCCGGGGAGGCAAACAGGTCCACCTGCACCCGGCCGAACTGCTCCCATCTTCAGCGCAAGTAGCACAGCCCACAACTCTAGGCAGTTGATATGCCAACGCAGGCAGGGGCCCGTCCACCGCCCCGCCACTGCGTGCCCGTTGCACACAGCACCCCAGCCCTGAAGGGAGGCATCCGTCGTTACCACGACGTGCCTTGATACCTGCCCTAGGGGGACCCCTCCCGTAGGAAGGCCATAGACGACCAAGGGGTCAGGGTGCGCCAGCAGAAGGACGTGATGACCATACGCCTGCTGCCGGTGTGCCACGCTCTCCAAGGAACCCGACTCTGTAGCCAGTGTTGGAGCGGTCGCATGTGCATCAACCCGAGGGGGACCACCCCCGCCGAGGATGCCATGTGCCCCAGGAGCCTCTGAAATTGTTTCAGGGAGACCGCTGGCTGCCTGAAGTGCTTCAGGCAGTGTAACACTGACCGGGCGTGCTCTGTAGTCAGTCGCGCTGTCATGGAGACAGAGTCGAGTTCCATACCGAGAAAGGAGATGCTCTGCGCGGGGGAGAGCTTGCTCTTTTCCCAGTTGACCTGTAGCCCCAACCGATCTAGGTGCCGGAGCACCAGGTCCCTGTGTGTACACAACAGATCTCGCGAGTGAGCCCAGATGAGCCAGTCGTCGAGATAGTTGAGTACCCGCACACCTTCTTCCCTGAGGGGAAGTGAGGGCGGCTTCCACGACCTTCGTGAAGACTCGTGGGGATAGGGACAGACCGAAGGGGAGGACCCTGTACTGATATGCCCGTCCCTCGAACGCGAACCGCAGGAACGGCCGGTGTCGAGGGAGGATCGAGACATGAAAGTACGCATCCTTCAGGTCGATTGCCATGAACCAGTCCTGACACCTGACTGACGCCAGGATGCATTTCTGCGTGACCATCCTGAAAGGCAGCTTGTGTAGGTGCCTGTTCAGAACACGCAGATCCAAGATAGGGCGCAACCCCCCGCCTTTCTTGGGGACAATGAAGTACGGGCTGTAGAACCCGCTGAACATCTCGGCCGGTGGGAAGGGCTCGATCGTTCCCTTCACCAGAAGGGAGGCGACCTCCGCCCGAAGTACGGGGGCATCCCTGCCTCTGACTGAGGTAAAAAGGACGCCCCGGAGCTTGGGCGGACGTGTAGCGAACTGAATCGCGTAGCCGAGACGGATCGTCTTCCTCAGCCAGCCTGACAGTCTTGGAAGCTGAGACCAGGCTCCCAGAAACTGTGACAGGGGGACTAGAGGTTTGATCTGCTTCATCGCCCCCGCGGAGGGTGGTTCGATGGCTAGCAGTATGGATTCCTTGCCGGGGGAGGACCCCCGGGGAGGAGATCTGCTCTGCTGTTTTTCCTGCCTGGCGATTGTCCGGCTCGACGCACTGTCTGTCTGAGAGTGCTGAAGGCTGGTGTTTATACTCGACATTGTGCTTCGCCGTGACGCAACGTCGAGTTGCCGTCCACCGTCGACCAGAGGGTGGGAACGGCTGTGAAAACCCAGAGAGAGAGGAAACTCTTTTTGTGAGGAAGTGGGCGCTGGCCCCCCAGGGGGAACCAGCTGATGGTAGGACGGGGCAGGAACCGTCCCTATCCGACCCAGCGATGTGGTGGCTGGAATCGGGCCCGGTGGTAGTCTCAATCTCCCTGGGGTCTCTCCGTCAGGGCCGCTTCTGCTTCCGCGACGGCTGCTGACGGGGAGGCGGTTTCCTCTGTGACATCCTTTTCCCGGAGGCAGCCTGAGAAGGGGGCGCTGGAGCCGGAACCGGAGTAGAAGAGGGCCGAGGCTGCTGGGAAGCAGACGCCGCTCGGGATCTCCAAGGCCTGACGGCGGCCGAGTCACGGCATGGCAGAATGTGCCTGATAGCCTCCGTCTGCTTCTTCACCGTCGAGAACTGCTGAGAGAAATTCTCAACGGTGTCACCAAACAGCCCTCCCTGCGAGATGGGGGCGTCGAGAAAGCGAAACTTCTCGGCGTCCCGCATCTGCGCAAGGTTGAGCCAGAGGTGCCTCTCTTGGACCACCATGGTGGACATCGCCCGACCCAAGGCCCGTGCCGTCACCTTAGTCGCCCGTAGAGCGAGATCGGTGGCGGTATGGAGTTCCTGCATTACCGTTGGGTCGGTCTTGCCCTCGTGGAGCTCCTTCAACGCCTTGGCCTGATGGACCTGCAGGATGGCCATGGCGTGGAGGGAGGAGGCGGCCTGACCCACAGTCGTGTAAGCCTTTGACACCAGCGATGCTGAAAACTTACACGCCTTGGATGGGAGTCTAGGCCGAGCCCTCCAGGTGGCCGCTGTCTGAGGGCACATGTGCACCGCGACAGCACGCTCCACCTGGGGGATCTCGACATAGCCCCTGGCCGCCCCACCATCGAGGGAAGTAAGGGCGACTGAGCCTTTCTGATTGGAACGAGCCGTGAGGGGCACGTTCCAAGTCTTACTCAGCTCATCATGCACCTCTGGGAAGAACGGGACCGGCGCTGGGCGCGGCTCGGAGCCACGCTCAGACCCCAGGTACCACGTATCCAACCGCGAGCGCTGGGGTAAAGGCGGTGCTGTGCACTGCAGCCCAATGCTCGCGGCGGCCCGGAAGAGCATGGTTGACATCTCAACGTCCGCTTCTTCCTGGGCTCGACCCCCCGGGGGAGGGAGCTCCGAGGAATCATAGGGGTCGGATGCCAAGAGGTCGCCCTCCGATGCTACGATCGACATCTCATTTTCGTCACGCACTTCCGAGTACGTGGCGGAGGAACAAGACGGGGTAGGACCGTCTTTTAAGGAATGGTCAGACGAGCGAGACGGGGCGTGAACGGTCCGTGAGCCTGTGGCTGGCGGTCTAACGTTCACGGTGATCCCCATATCACCCCCGGTGTTAACAGAAACGGGCGGCAGGGCCGTAGTCACTGCCGTCACGGATCGGGTAACAGACGAGGTGGTGGCTTTAACCAAAAAGAATACCACCACCCGAGACCGCAAAGTCTGGATAGGCATCAACCCGCAGTGCGGGCAAGATGTATCCACGAAGGCTGCCTCAGCGTGCTGGAGACCCAAACACGTGAGACAGACATCGTGTCCATCCCCTTCCTCAATGAGCGCGTCGCACCCAAGAGAACAGAGGGACATGCCACGCTGGAGAAATTTGCTCTTTTAGAAAAAAGGAAATATTGCTCAGACACTTCTGGAACTGCCGAGACGCCCAGGGGAAAGTCGCTGCAGGAAGGGACCGTCCGCTGCACCATGTCGTAGATTCCAGCAGGATAGGACCAGCGAAGATCTGGAAGATCAGCGAAGATCTGGAAGTGCTCATCAGATGCTTAGGCTCTGAAGAACAAAAGGTGAATGAATGAGCACTCCGGCTTCCCTCTTATACCCGGACATCCGGGGAGGAGCCCGGCATGCAAATTTCATTCGCCAATTTTCATTGGCCTTTTCTAAATACTCAGAAGATGATAGGTTCTCAAGACAAACCCCATTCTGTCGGTTCGACACAACGTCGAGAGACCGACAGAAAGGGAAACCACTTTATTAAACAAAGTTATTATTTATAGCATTATGTGCAATATGCTTTAGGCCCTAAGGGTTTTTCATTCGATCTGCGTGATCTAATTCCGAAATGGTTACAAAATCTAAATGCAAAAAACTTTTCTCAAACTTTGTTTTAAAAACGATAAATTTCTTTTTAAACTCACATTTTTGTACATCATATTATGGAAAAATTATTATACCGTGCCTTTTCTATTGCAGTTATGTTGCAAAAATACTGGCTAATTTTTACTTCGCAGCATTCCTTTATATTTTTTCATTAAGGCTGTGTAAATTCGCACCGAACAAGCCTGAACAATTTGCTTTTATTTGTTTTCGTATGACATTTTATATATAGCTTATATTTAGCTTAATCTCATTGGGCTATAGCTTACCTTGCGTTCTTGTGCCTCATTCCTCTTCATTGTTATGCATTTACCAATAAAAAATATAAATAAAAAAGTTTGTTTTAAAATTGACGTCTTTGTCATTTGCAAAAGGCAACAATATATGCTACCAGGGGCGTAGCCAGAACTTTTTTTAGAGGTGGCCAGGTAAGACCCAGTGATTTTATTAGGGTGACCAAAAAATGCTTACAGACAGAAATTCTTTAACTTCTACTGTAATTTACACCAATTCTTCATTACACATAGTTTGCTGATCAAAAACATACACAAAGAACGTAAAGTAAACAATTTATTTGCAATGCTTTCATGTGCTTACATTATTTTAAAATAATTTACTAGCTATTATTTGCAGTAAGTTAGCATTTTTTATAGAAAATAAACATAGCAGTACCCCCAACTTAAACTTTCGTGAAAATGTAATTAATGAGTGAAATCCAGTTAAACAAGACCGATTTTACTGACCTGACCCTTTTGCTCGCGATGAACTTCCATGGTACACAGACAGTACCTGTCACGAAGCGGTTAGCAGCTGTTCAGCTATAGCGCTCAGACTGTTTGCGTCAGTGCGTCCGCATATGACATCATATTAACGCAAGAGTAATGTTCTCGCGTTACTTTCAGTGCATATGCTAAATGATCTGCGCAGCACTCCGTAAACTCCGACACACATCTTAAAACTGCTTCGCACAACAGAGGTGGCCAGATAGGTGGCCATCCATCATTCAGGGGTAGCCGTGGCCACCCATGGCCACCATGTAGCTACGCCCCTTTATGCTATACAATATTAACCAAAAAAAGAGAGATTATTTAGCCCTATTTGGCACTAAATAAAGGAAGGCAGTTATAATAACAAATTGTGCTATTTAGCCACCTAAAAACACCGCAAGGAAATATCTTTTACCGTGATCAACCCGATTTTCACGACAATAAAAAAAAATTCACATAACATTACATTGCAGTTTATTACGTCACATATTTTTACGGGATCTTCACTGGAGGTGTGTGAACGCACGCACAGATTCCAGGAAATCACTGGCAGTGTGAATGAACAAAATCGAATCATCCCGGGACAAATTCCTGGACACATTTTCTCAGACACACACCACGTAGCCGCAGTGGCTCAACTAGCCTCCGAGTCCGTTCGCGTCTAATGGATGCTTGAAATGAGATGCACAAGAAAGTAGTCCTACCATCAACAGCATTTTAAAGACGATAACATGACAAACGTTGAAATTAAACATTTGAACAATGTCCTGTGGTATAAGCAGAATAATTGACTCTGGTCCGTTCAATTACTCCGCTTCCTGTAGTGGAAGTGTCGTGTTCGTGTCACATTACCACCTCGGGGTGTGCATTAACTTTCGAATATTTGGACGGCCTTTCGTCAATTATTCCTTACTTATTGTTGTTGTTGTTGTTGTTATTATAATTGTTAGGCTATATGTTTTTAATGTAGGCCACACTGTGGTATAGTCTGACAGTCTCTACTTTAAAGGAGAGTTAGAATTAGAATTGAATTATGCATAATATGACAAGTTTTTACTACACTGGCAGCCATGATAGAAATGGCTATTCTAGCTGGACACAATAGCTTTGACACGTGCTAGCAATGCCTCTTAGAAGCTAAGAAAACGCTGATTTAAATGATATAAATGTTAACACAAACAGTTTAGACAGTGAGAGAAAAACATCTGAGCATTAAAAAGAAGGAATGGTCACATGTCTATTTTTTTCCAGAAGGGTGAAGGGACTAACTAAACATATGTAGTATGAGCATCCTCACTCTAGCTCATTCCTGACCGGAGGAATAAGCCATGTTGCAACTGTCCCATGTTGCAACCGTCCCCAGTCTCCCCTATACACAAAATAAAAAACATCTCTATTGAGAGAACATTTTGAAGCCTGTCCCTCTCTAAAAAAATGACTCCACACACTGTAAAAAAGAAAGATTCTTTGGGTACACAACAGGATATTTTAGGCACCTTCGTTTTTACAGTGTGGGTAATTTTAGCAAGAAGCTTAAAATATATAGCTTTGTTTTAACTGTAGCCTACTACAGCTCTAGCTGCCTTAAAATAACATTAGGGCACGGCTCGCTGGAATGATTGATTCTGATTGGCCAGTCGTTACATTCCAAGGTTTGTTATTAAAAAATGAAATAAACTAATAACACATGGTAGTACTACTTGTGTGTTTTATATCATTCTGCTACAACAAAAATTACCATCTGGCGCCATTTTGTGAGAAAATCGCTTCATGACTGCTTGGAACTATTTCTCTTCGTTTGAAATTTGGGATAAAACATCAAATAAGCTAATAAAATATTTCAAATTCATATATCATGTCCATTTTTTCTCATGTGGCAAGTATATAGCCGTGTGGGGTAACGTACATGCAGACGGCTGTTACGGCAGAATAAACCCCTTCAGTGTGATACAAGACCCTCCTCCGCTTCACGATGCTTCTGCTGTGATAAATAACAATGGGCATTTAAGAAAAACTCACACTCAAAAAGCACCTCTGAAAAGGGCAGTACAGCTTTTGCATTTTTCACAAACAGTAGAAATGTGTGCAAATCAATTTGTGCTCATTCATTATTTCAGAAATCTAAGTACACATCCTAATTCTACAGAACGGTTTCTCCATCTTTGTGTTTTTGTGAAAAAGTTTTGACCCACATTTTTGTGTGGCCTTTTGTTTCATTTGGCATGTTCACCTCTTCATGCTATTCATGCTGAGGAAATCATTTGTGGTTTTTAATCAAAATATTTTGCAACAGTGTCATTTGTTTCTGCTCCACCACAAACAGATAAAAGCTTGTTTGAAGTAGTTGTGTTTCAAACAAGTTTCCTTGGGCGGATGACGGTGGTATTGGTAACCTATAATCAACAATGAATAAAACAAGACCCAGATACCAGAAAGACACAATCAGCAGAAACAGCCGTGNATAATATTAAGAGAAAACGTTCCTAGGACAATATTTTTAGAACATTGTTTTGTGTTATTCGTACTCGTAATGTTGAAAGAAAATGTTTCTAGATCAATATTCTCAGAACATTGTTTTGATGTTATTTAGTGCTTCATGAAGTTTCTCATAATGCTAAAGGATAACCGTTCCTGGAACAATATTCTCAGAATGTTTTTTATGTTATTTTGTGCTTGATGAAGGGTCTCGTAATGTTATATGTTCTTAGAACGACATTCTTGGACCATTTTTTTAGACATTAGTTAGAGAGTTGGACTTGTAACCCGAAGGTTGCGAGTCTCAGGACCACCAGAAAATGTAGGTGGGGGGAGTGAATGAACACCACTCTCTCCACTCTCATTACCACAACCAAAGCCCTTGAGCACGTGTGACTTCTGCGTTTAACGCAAGAACCCTCTGCAGTTTCCAGTTGGGGAGACTTAAAGCAGAGTGAAATGGGAAAATTAGAAATTAGTTAAATTAGAACAGCACTTCAATATACCACTGCGGTGTGCTGCAGTGTAAGACATCTGCTAAATTTCTCTATTTTCTCAGTTTCCAATTTCTCTCTGCTTTAAGTCTTGCAAACCAGAAACTGACGAGGGTTCTTCCTGTTAAACACGGAAGTAACGCATGCATGCTCCCCGGGCACCACAGCAAAAATGGCTGTCCAAACTGTATATAAACTGTACTCACTGCTGTGTGTGTGCACTTGGAGGGTTGAAATGCAGAGTACAAATTCTGAGTATCGGAAACAGTACTGGCCACGCGTCACTTCTAATAAAGAAATAACTACATATTCATGGTAGAAAATGTCTACGATTAGTATGCCCAGTTGAGACCTCTATAGGATGTCTGTGTAACCCAAACATTGACATTTGAGGCAACTTCCTATGCAGGAGCAGCAGCACCGTGTCCTGTCATCTTGTGCACCATGCTTTGTTTCACAGTGTAAAATGTATATGGCTGAAATTACAGTAATGCTGCTCTGACTCTGACAGTTAAAGAGCCATTCATCTGACTGAAAGGGTACATACAAATGATTGAGACCTGCATACATTTCTCTTATAGTAACATTTTAACATAATGGACTACTCAAAGTTTGCTCTTTTATGCATCAGTGAGTGACAAAACACCTCTACACATAACCTGGGACAAAAATATAGCACGATTATAGTTTTTCATGGCTCTAAATTATAAATGGAGGACAATTTATAGATTCGTTGGACGCATGGGCCTGGCCCAAAGTCTGGTCTGTGTTTGTTGATCAGTCTTGCATGGCTAGTGGTATTTTTATTAAATTTAAATTAACATTAATTAACATAATTTTGTATTACATAAATCTTAGAAAATATTATATTATAAATACTTTATTAGAATAATTGATGGCATGTGGTAAAATATTACATTATTAATTGTGTAATCATATTTTAAGTATCTATCTATTAAGTAATCAATCAATCAATCCATCCATCCATCCATGCATTCATCATGGGAAATCAGATATTATGAATCTGATATTTTATTTTAATGATCTTTTTAAGAGCATGGCGCGCAAAACGGATCGCGCATGCGCACAACGAACGTTTGTTGACTCCAAACGGCGCTTCAGTAGGTGAGTGTACAGAGCATGTTTTCTTATTTAGTATTATCTTCATGTTTTTATTGCGATTATTACTAAATGAAGATGCTACTGTATATTACATTACCTTATATTGACGTGTTTTTAAGTATATTTTACATTTAAATCTAGCATATAGACAGGGTAAGCATATTTCAGCTGAAAACATGCCAAAGTATATTGATATTTTTTATCCTTCAGAAAGAGCAGTAAAATAAGTAAATGTTTCATTTTCGATTTCAGTCACTCTTTTCTTTTATTCAATAACGTTACTTTGTTGAACTTGGAGGGCGCCAATATTTGAATTGGGTGGTTCACTGATGGCAGATCTGTTTGACCTCGAAATGATTTCACAAGAGTTTTATGTACTTTGTTGTTTGCGGTTTATGATATTCTAGATTTAGCATGGCATAGGAACATATTTAAGTTGATTAGTTATCATTGTTGACTGATTATCTCCAGCTATTTTTTTCTTTCCAGAACGTTCTGGGAACGTTCTGATAAGTTTAAACAGCAAAAATAAGCCACATCACATACTGAATGTGTTTAAATGAACGTGTAAGCTCTTACTAGGGCTGGGCGATGTGTTTAAAAAAAAATCGATTATCGACTTTAAAATCATCGCGATGTCCGATAAGATCGGGTGTGTTTGATTTCATGGAATGTTGCGCAGACGATCAATGCGGATACTATTGTGAATAATCCATGACATTTGTGTTGTATTTTTTGTGTTTTATGTTACTTTGGGCTCTGTTGTACATCCCACTTATAAGAAGTATTCATAGAAATTATATTACCATAGATGTGTTAATAATCAGACCAATGATTGAGTGTTGTTTGAACATAAATATATTTTTAATCATTTTAACCAAGTATAGAACAGATTTCAGCAATATAAAATTCAGTGATGTCTTTGAGATCTGTTTGAGGCCTGACCTAGATAAAGTTCAGAAGGTTGAACATGTTGTTCACTTTGAGGCCTGAAAACTGGTACCAACAGGAAAACTTATTTTTAAAAACCAAGTAAAGGTCGACATTTCACCATTAGATACAAACCTTGTTGCCTAGAAAATAATAGTGGCAGACGAGAATGATTGGATAATAAAAAATAAAAGATAAAGGGAATTTACCTGATTGGTTTAGGAAAGGACCTCCTTTCCTAAGTTTCACTATAACTGTAGGCTGGAAAACATCAAGTTTCTTGGGACATCTCACTTTGTTTGGCCTGATCAAATAAAGTTAACTCCTTGACACCTGAACCTTCTTTGTCTGAGAGATTTTTTGAACTTCAAGATCGACTTTTACCACAACAATACTGACCGGGAGGGAATTCGTTCCTGACCCGCCAAGTGTCAAACAAACACGTGCACACACACACACACACACACAGGCACGCCACGTGCACAAACTAGAGTTGCAGTGACTTCTTTCATCAGGTAAAGCGCGTAGATAAACCATAAAGCTTTTATGCAGTAGAAAAATGTTTTGCAGGGATCCTGAAATTTCATCCTACCCGTCAGATTATCCTACCAGGCACACGCACATCAATGTTACGTCATTTTTTTGCGCTATAAAATCATCCTACCCATTTATTTTATACTGCTACGGGATTATGATAGTGTATTTCCGTTGTTAAATCATTCTACATATAGTACAATTTGATTGGGTGTTGCACTGTAAATTAATCCTACATGTTTCTTTTATGCTGGTAGGACCTGACAGGGTATTTACACTGTAAATTTATTTTATGTGTTTATTTTAAGATAGTTGGACTATCTGTCTGACAGGGTATTTTGCATTATAAAATTGTCCTACCTGTTTATTTGGTCGATGTGGTATCGATTATATTCATTTTTGCCCTGCGGTAGGAAAATCTGACCGTGCGCTTCTGCGTGATCATCCTGAAAGGCAGCTATTGTGTAGGTGCCTGTTCAGAACACACAGACCCAAGATAGGGAGCAACCCCCCGCCTTTCTTGGGGAAAATGAAGTACAGGCTGTAAAACCCATTGAACATCTCGGCTGGTGAGACGGGCTCGATCACTCCCTTCGCCAGAAGGGTGGCGACCTCGGCCCGAAGTACGGGAGCATCCTAGCTTCCGAGCAGCGAACGGTCCGTGAGCCATTGGCTGGCGGATTATCGCTCACAGTAATCCTCATATCACCCTTGCTGCTTGCTGTAGCAGATGGCAGGGCCGTAGTCCTGCCGCCAAGGAACGGGGAGCAAACGAGGTGGTGGCTGAGTCCCGTGGGAACACAGCCACCTGTGACGCAACGTCTGAATCGTCACCGCCCGCAGTGCGGGCAGGACGTATCCACAACATCTGCCCCAGCGTACTAGAAGCAGGCATCGTGTCCGTCCCCCTCCTCGATGAGTGTGTTGCACCCATGAGAACAGCGGGACAAGCCACGCTGGAGAAATTTGCTCTTTTAGAAAAGGAAATTTGCTCGAACACCTCCGGAACTGCCGAGACGCCCAGGGGAGAGTCACTGCAGGAAGGGACCGTCCGCTGTACCACGTCGTAGATTCCAGCAGAAAAATGATCACCAAAGATCGTAGAGAAGCTCATCAGATGCGTAGGCTCTGAAGAACAAAAGGTGAATGAATGAGCACGCCGGCTTCCCTCTTATACCCGGACATCCGGGGAGGAGTCCGGCATGCAAATTTCATTCGCCAATTTTCATTGGCCTTTTCTAAATACTCAGAAGATGATAGGTTCTCAAGACAAACCCCATTCTGTCGGTTCGACACAA